>NW_022196894.1:71528084-71581401 GCF_008632895.1 Mastomys coucha | reverse complement strand
AAAAAAAAAAAAAAAAAAAAAAAAAAAGAAAAGAAAAATCCGTTGACCATCTTGGAATGTTTAGTCCAGTAAGCACCAATTGTGTTTGGTTTTGAAGTTGATTTTACCTGGAGTCCACATCGTTTGACATACTTCTGAGAAATACAAATCCAAGTTCATTTTATTAGTATTTGTGAAAATCGATTGCTTAAAATGTAGATATGTATCATCATACCAACTTAATATATGTTCAAGTATTGACATTGCATTTGACATGATCTGTTACTACTTGAGCATAGTAATTTTACCACAAAAGTTGATCTCAATTTGCAGGTTGTGACACATTCGTGAAACCTCTATTTCCAAAAATATTTACACTCTGATTACAATGGTCACAAAATTATACTTATGAAGTAGCAGTGAATGTAATTTTATGGTTGGGGATCACCACAATATGAGGAACTATATTATCGCTCAGCATTCTGAAGACTGAGAATCATTGGACTACATCTATGTCAGTCTACATATATGTGAACCCTTCACTTTTTGAAACTAAGGGACAGACACTGATGCTAAGCCCTTTATCCTGGCATAGTGACCAAATACAGCCGAGATTATGAGAAAATACACTATCTCATTAAAATACTACTTTATTTATTTACTTACATGGCATAAGGCATACCACATTTCGTAGGGGTGGTATCTTGTCTAGAATATTGAACTGGCCCAACTGGGATGTTAAATGTGCACTCATGAGAGAGACACTGTTCTCTTGATCAGAAGGAGTTTATTTTTAAAAGATATCTTATGAACAATCAGTAAATAAGATTATGTGAGTATTCAAGAACTTGTTTCATGGAGGTATAATTGTGCTGGTTTGTGTGGCTGAAGTAGATAACTATTTTTGAGCCTGAAAATTCTGTGAGTATGTATGTGTACAGATAGCGAGAAAGCAGAAACTATTATTCTACTCCTGAACTTTGCTACCTGAAACATTTACAGTTTTGTTTGCTTGATTGTTTAATTTTAAATTTTCAATTGGTGTTACTTATCTCTTTAGGCTCTGTAGAAATTACATAGCCAGCAGACAACTATACAAATGAGCAAACACTGCTTATCCTAAGGGTTGGGATCATGACATTTCTCATTGTCCCTTTGTCTTCATGAGGATAGAAATAGTTAATATAAAAGCTCCTTATAAAAGCTCCTTATTTATTCTATTACTATATGCAATTTATGTATCAGCTCTATTTTGAAGCAAGAAAGTTCGATGGTTGGAAATTATATTATTACTATACCAAGAGAACAGTCATAGTGAATATCCGATGAAATATCTCTGTTTATGGGGATGACAACATAAAAAATAAATTTGTGATCCATTCCCCCTAGGTTCCCAGCTCACATCTATTCCATGTGTGTTATGGAGGTAATATTGTAAGCACTGAAGTATTAAAAGAGTTTGCCTTGTGTTCTTTAAGTCTTACAGGCCAGTGACATGTTGTTGACAAGCCATATCTGATAGATTTAAAATTAAAACTGAATACCTTTTAGTCTTTGCTTGCACCCAGTGGTGTTTGTATCCATGTGCTTATTTTACTGCCTCTTATGTGTAAGTTATCCTAAAAACTCCAAAAAAATTTTGGAAGGGATGAGTTAAGGCTGTAAATTGTTTAGTGTGGACTGGGGTACAGCTGAGGTAGTTGCTGGGTGTTATCCTCAAAAGTTTGGAAATAAGTAACAGTAAGAGCAAAGAATTGCCAAAGATCTGAATGTACCAATATCCATATAAAATGAACTGATCTACTAGTTCTAATTTTATCATGGAATTTTTACCTTTAATGGTATATAAAGACACAAAAATATACTTTATTGAAAGTTCAAAATTCTTGGTAAATGCACAAGTTCAAAATGACTATTCTTACTAAATAGATAGATGTTCATTAGGAATTTGCACATGTCTAATTTTGATGAATAATATTTACTTTATTGGTAATTTTTTCTTAAATAAAAGGATAAAAATTTCTTTCTTTTTTTTTTCGAGACAGGGTTTCTCTGTGTAGTTTTGGCTGTCCTAGAACTCACTCTGTAGCCCAGGCTGGCCTCGAACTCAGAAATCCACCTGCCTCTGCCTCCCAAGTGCTGGGATTAAAGGCGTGCACCACCACCGCCTGATTAAAAATTTCTTATATAAAAGAAAAATCTTTTACAGGATCTGAACTCTGAAAAGCATTAGATAATGAAGATATTTAATTTGTGTATTTGAGCCAATGTTTCCACAGTTGGTTGACCTACGGATACTTCACAAATATATATCCATACGTTTTATTAACAAAAGTAAAGGCAGAAATGTAAGATATTCTTTGAATTTTTTGCCTGACTGCAAAAATATACAGTGCTTTTAATAATGATGACAGCCATGTGTGTACTCAAGGTTTTAATTCCTGGAGAATTTTCGTCTCCTATGACTTTCTTAGTAAGTCAAAAGTTTCTCTTCTTTGATTACATAATTCAAATAGTTTAATGGACTAGTAATTTTTAAAAGACATGAAAAGAACTCAAAAGATTGCGAATGTAATTACATTTATATGTTAGAATTCTTTTGAAATATTGTTTTCATTTAATAATTTATTTATTATTTATTTAATCAATAAAATTATCCCTGGAGGTTATTACAAATGTAGACTCTTTTATTTTGTTTAAGGACAAGTTCTGTTTTTTCTGTGGACAGTAATTTGAGAAGAAAGAAGATTAAAAAATATGGTGCTAATTCATAGCAATGGGAAAACTCTTGACACTTCCTAGGAATTTGCAAGAAAGGAATAGCATAAATAATGTTATATGCCAACAGTTCTCATATATGAAGATACACACACACACACACACACACACATATATATATGTATGTATGAATGTGAATGAATGTTCAGATGATAACACACATGTGTACAGAGAACATATTTATATGAAGTTCTTTATTTTTATTATATTTTTTTACTTATTCATTCTATATCCCACTCACTGCCCCATCCCAGTCACCTTTTCCCACAATCCCTCCTCCCACCCCTCCCCTTCACCTCTGAGGCAGTGGGGGCCCCCTTTTTATCCCACTGCCCTGGCACTCAAAGTCTCTGTGAGGCTAGGTGCATCCTCTCCTACTGAGGCCAGACAAGGCAGCCCAGCTAGAAGAACATAGCCCATATACAGGCAACAGCTTTTGGGATAACCCCTGCTCGAGTTGTTTTAGGAACCACATGAAGACATCTTCTAATATGTGTGGGAGGCCTAGGTCTAACCTATGTTTGCTCTTTGGTTGATGATTCAGTCTCTGCAGCTCCAGGAGTCCAGGTTAGTTGACTCTCTTGGTCTTCCTGTGGAGTTCCTATATCCTCTGGGCCTGCAATCCTTACTCCTATTCTTCAATAGGAATCCCCAAGCTCATGTACACTGTTTGGCTGTGGGTATCTGCACCTATCTTAATCAGCTGCCTCAGAGTTTGAGCCTCTCAGAAGTCTGTCTTGGAAGATTCCTGTCTGCAGGGATAACAAAGTATCATTAATAATGTGAGGAATTGGTGCTTGCCCCTGGGATAGATCTCAAGTTGGGCCTATTATTGGTTGGCCATTCCCTCCATCTCTGATATATCCCCTATCTCTTCATTTTTTTGTACCCAAGATAAATTTGGGGTCAAAGGTTGTGTAGGTGGGTTGGTGTTCTTATCACTCCACTTGGATTCCTTCCTGGCTACAGAAGGTGGCTTCATCAGATTCCATATCTCCAATGCTGTGAGTGATACCTAAGGTCACCCCCATTGATTCTTGGGGTGAACAAGAATTCATTATCCCAGGTTTTCTGTCTTACCCTGGAGATGCTGCCCACCTCAACACCTCCATCATTTGCAGATTGCCATTTATTCTCATGACCATCTAGCCATCTATCCTGTTTCTCCCCACACCTGATCCTGCATCAACCACCATTCTTCTCCCCATCCCATCTCCCATCCAGTTCCCTCACTCCATCTCCCTCTTATGACTATTTTATCCCCCTTCTTAAGTGAAATTCCAGCATACTTGCTTGGGCTTTCCTTCTTGTTGAGCTTCTTTGGTTCTGTGGAGTATAGTATGAATATCCTGGAGTGTTTGAATTTTTATTATGTTTTTTAAGTACCTTCTTTTAAAATATTTTGAGAGTTTGATAATTTTCATTTTATGAGTGATTGTTTGACTGAAAATAAGTTTATTCACCTTGTGTGTGACATGCTCATAGCAGAAGGCAGAAGATCCCTTGGGACTTAGAGTTTCAGAGAATTGTGAGCTGCCATGTTAGGATCAAACTCTAATCTTCTGGAAGAACAGTCAGTGCTCTTAAACATTGACCCATCTCTCTCTGCCCCTTCTTGATATAAAACCCCACCAGAAAGCACTATGTCCTTGCTGTAGACTAGAATAAAAGTAAAGATCATCTGTTCCTATCTCTCTGAAAACTCCTGAGTTCAAGTAGGTACAACCAGTGTCATAGAATCCAGGACATCTGGGCCAAATGTGTGCTGTTGACTAGGTAGGGATGTTTTCCTTATTGAAAACAAAAATAACTGAACAAATTTGAAAAGTTGAAAGGGAAGAATGTGAAATGTAGATAGAAGGAAGAAGATCATTCCTGAAAACAAAAACCATGAGGCAGGGTGGAACAGGAGATGGAGGACTATCAGTGACTGGGCAGACAGAAGGAGAGTTCATCACTGACTTACAGAATCAGGTTATAGCCATGTTCACAAATGCCTAGCAGAGGGCTTTTTATTTTTTGTTTGTTTTGGTTTGTTTTGTTTTGTTTTGTTTTGTTTTGTTTTGTTTTTTGACAAGCACTCATGAGTCAGTATGAGTACATTTAGAACATCTTAAAAAAAAGATATGACATGCTCTGATAATGCAAGATCTTGTTAGAATGGGTTATATTGTAAAATTAAATAAATAAGAATACACTACATGTGTGTGGTATCACATTCACTTTTCATATTGACTTGTAGTTATTTTATTTTAATTTAGTTATTAACTTGATTGACAATTTAGTACTTGTTTTATGTAGGCTGCCCCTTTTACTTGCAATTAGAAATAAGAGTAATTTTGATAAATTCTTAGATTTAAGAAGATCATATTATTTCTACATATAAATTTTACTGGCAATGAAATGTGGAATTATAATAGAATTTAGGCCAGATTTTCTGCTGCTAGATAAAACATGTTAACTATAGAAGCTGTGGTTTGTCTGCACAATGTCATGGTCATATGAGTATGGCTATATTTCACCTTTAATTACTGCTTTGGTACATACAGGTAATTTTTTTTCTTTTTTTTTTCTTTTAGATATTTTCTTTATTTACATGTAAATTTCTCCATTCCCAGTTTCCCCTCCAAAAAACAAAGAAACAAACAAAAACAACAAAACCAAACTCCTGTTGCCTCCCACTTCCCCATGCCTGCCACCCCGCCCTCTACCACTTTCTGGCCCTGGCATTCCCCTATACAATACAGGTAATTTTTATCAAAGGAATTGATTCACCTCTAATGTATAAGTTATGGTAACTTTCAACATTTCCATAAGCTTGTATCGTCTATTGTGGGTGGTATTATTAATTACTTATATTTTATTCAGGTAGGCTATTATAATTTTTTTACATTAGAGTTACTCCTGCTCCTGGTCTCTCTCAGTGTGATGCATTCACTGCTCTCACTCTCCAACAAAGAAAAGACAAACTAACCAGAGAAAGAAAAGTAATGCTCACCAAATTGGTAAACTGGATATTGGTGTTGAAGTCAATGGACTTCATCAACAGTGTGTCCTATGTAACATTTAACATATCATTGTAGGGGTATAGAAATAAAATCACCTAAGCATAAGAAAGGTTTTCCCTATTATAACTATAACCTTATTTTAACACACATATTTATCAGATGTTTATTAAATAATGAATTACACAAAATTCTCCTACAGTTTAAGTTGACTAGCGATTGATTTTTGAGAACATAATTAAAAGACAGATAGTAGAATAAGTTCCATAAACATGTCACAAAAAACATACCTACAGTGATGCTTTCAATATGTTTACTACTAATAGTCATTTCACTTATGAAATTCCTATAAAACTTATTTTCCATGTCCACAGCCTACAAATTCAAGGCCAGTTATGATTATCCCGCTCCCGCTGATTGCACACATTTGACCCTAAACGACAAAATAAATGAAAGCTCTTTTTCAAAGTAATACAATCAGTTCAAAAAATATTGTGCTAATAAAGTTATGCATCCTAATTGAAAGATTGATGGCAATCCATTTAGTAGTTACTGGGTTATTTGTGACAGACAGATGCAGAGTAACCTCATTACAGTCAGAATTGTGATGACTTGTAGCTGAGGGGAGGAACACAGCATTAAAGCCCTGTCATAGTCCACTCCGTTCACCTATGTGGAAGATGATTTAGAGGAAAATATGTGCCATGGAGATATATGTTTGAACTGGTTACCTCAAGGATTATTATAAAGACGATGAAGAGATCATCTGTTTGATCCCTAATTGGCCTACTTAAAATTCACAAATGAGATTTACAGATTGCAGTTTGTGGGAGAGAAAGAGGCAGGGGCAAGGGCTGCAGCAAGAGGCTAAGCTTTGTGCTTTGGTATGGCAGTTCATGTTTTCAGCTGTTTTCTTCTTGATCGTTAAGTCTGTATTGGTTTATTTTAGACATCTCTGTCCACAATCACCAGTTTGTGATAAATTATTCAGCACTTTTCATTTGTGTGTTCACTAGTAGTTCAATGTCAGGCTTTGATTTGAGTGTGAGTTCTCAGGGGAACCTTAACCACATCTTAAAGTTATGGGGCAGAGAAAAAGAAGGAATATGAAGGCACATAATTATTTTTCCCTTGTTGAAATCTAGTGGGATATATTTCATATATGGATAATTTTGAAACTCTCTTTTCTTGAATTATTAAATATAATGGACCAATGCTGACCATAAAAATGGGACCATCTCCCCCTGATATTTTTTACTGTAGTATTTTCACATGTCTGTATTTCTTACATTCGTAAGTATCCTCACAAGCACAGAAATCTTTATTTCAGTAACCATAATGTAGGACTCTGTCTCATATGCAAAGCCATTTTGTTTAGTCATCTCTTGTTTGTGACAAATCTAATACCCGATCATCTTTGCTTCTTTTGGGTTAGATTTATAATCTTCTTTACACTTAAATATGTTCAATTTTTATCGTGCGTTTTATATAATCAGTGCCATTTAGGTGTAAATTAGAACTTACCTTCATCATAAACTCTACAACATTCATGCAACGCAAGATGATTTCATTTCATTGTGCAAAGTCACTTAAATATTTGTTAAAATATCAATCATCAGCTCATTAATTTAGCACATGGTTTGTCAAAGTTAGTGTTTCCATATAAATTTCTCCCTCTCATTGAGTGAATCATAAAGTTTAGGAGCTAATAATAGAGCCTTGGTGAAGAAACCATTAATCAGTTGAGAAGTTATATGTTTAGGTACGATGCCAAAGGATAAATAAAGTGAGAAGGAATATCTTTCTCCCACTTCCAGCTGAACCATTTACTACAGATAACTCATTAGCTATGTGATCTCATGCAAATTATTGAACTCTTGTCTAGGTTATTTTTCACCTACAGTGATGGATGATGCAAGTTTATTGAGATATTTAAGCATATATTTTGTAATTATACATGATTGACTCATTTATTAGTCATTAAGATTGTAAATGTTCAAAAATTAAACAGGCTTTTTATTCATTTAAGCATACTATCACAGAATGCTTATTTGGGAGAGCAGTGGCAGGTGTCAGGATATATTGGTTAATGAACCAGAGAAAACTCTAAGTTTTCTAGGATTTAAATCCTCATGACTGAAAAAAATCAGTGTAGAAACCTGAAAAGCTATGAATGTAAGTAGGTAAGAGGGAAATTACGAATCTCACTGTGAGTTTCATGTCAAGGTGTCTGTCTGAATGTGTATATGTGCTTGTCTGGTGAAATTTTCAGTTGTCATTTAATAGTCTGTGTTTGCCAAATATTTTCTCAGTTACCATGCTGTTTAATTCCTCATTGTTCTATGCTTTCCCTAGCTCTGGGTATTTGCTATACTAAATTCAGTTTCTATAACTTCTGGTTGCCCAGAATGAACACTGAATGTTCTTTTTGATAGATATCCCCCTACACACACACACACACACACAGAAAGAGAGAGAGAGAGAGAGAGAGAGAGAGAGAGAGAGAGAGAGAGAGAGGGTAAAGATCTTATTTTTAGAGTGGAGAAACAAAAACTTGCAGTATAGTAGAATAGGTAGATTTGTTTCCTTGTTTCTTTCTCTCTTTCTTTCTTTCCTTCTTTCTTTCTTTCTTTTTTCTTTCTTTCTTTCTTTTTTGTCCTTGCTGTATGTAGTTATTACAAACCAGACTTATCTCCAGTACAAGGAGATAATGTGGTGTAGAAGTTGACATAAACATTACAAAGAGCTGCCTGGGAAGTAAAATGTCAGGGGTCAAAAAAAAAATTTAAAGGCTCATACTTTTGGAGCTATTACAAGTCCCAAGAACATAAGAAGAATATAGAAAGAAATACATCCTTCAGGATCTTAAATTCAAAAGTAAGCTGTTAGCTCACCAAGATAGCACAAGCCTACAATTTCGGCTACATAAGAGACAGAAGCAGGAGGGTCAAATCCTCTTTCTGGACTACCGAGAGTGTTCTAGTCAAGCCTGAATAATGTAGTGAGATCCTGGCTCAAAATAAAAGTTAAATAACAAACTAAGAAAATAATTATAAAGTGGCACTGGGGTCATGGTTTTGTGGCAGAGGATAGGCTTTGGTTGTGTGAAGCCCTACATTCGATTGCGAACAGATCAATCAATCAATCACTAAATAAGTAAAATAAAACACATGAATTATTAATAAGATCTAAGATAAATCAAAGGCAGAATGAATTACCTTCTTTAATTTTTTGTTTGTAACATATATTCAAGAGCTTAGTACAATATTTTAATTGATAGCTATATATTTTAATTTTTAAATTATAATTCAATAGTTAGACAAACAATTGAAAGAAAGCTTATCTTTTGATATTTTAGTAACAAAATTCTAAATTTGTTGGACAAAAATAGTACTATGTTGTGACAGAGCATTTGCTTATATTGTGTTTATGCTATAAAATAAAAAATAAAATTTTATCTTTAAAATAACAAAGAGTACTTAATTGTTAATATAATTTACTTGAAATCAGGCTTTGCTATTCATTTTTTATTGGCTTAGTAGAATGTAATTTTTAATTTTGGAAACAGCCTAATTTATTTTTTTACTCACAGAAAACATGTATTAGTTACTTCATTTGCTATTTTCACAAGCTATCTTCCAGAAGAAAAACTTACTTTGCTCACACTTCACATCTGTGCCTGTGTACAATCCACATGCACAGAAAGCTGGCATGAGAGGCTGGCAAGGTCAAATAGGCTGGGCATGATGTAGATCCCAAACTAAGGGTAAATCAGAAGTCATAGTAACATTAATCTGGAGTTTGGCTATAGTTTGAAGACCTAATTTCCCTCCACCCACAGACCTTTTTAAACTTCAGTGGCTTCCACAAAACTGAAACACTACCTGGGAACCTAGTATTCAAACATATTATTACTCTCTTGGGGGACTTGAGACTGATATCCAAATGAATTTATATGATTTATAGTGCTGTCATTTTTACCCAATGCTTGTGTATTGAATGATGGTGTTTAATAATGTTGGGATACTGTATGTCAGAAGATTTATTGTGGTTTTAATATCTCTGAGCCTGGAGACAGAGGATTGCAAGATATCTTGATGATTGTTGAGTGATAAGCAACCAAATGACCTCTATAGAGCTGTGGTAAATGCTCCTGCAACTTTCTCCAATTAATATGGTCTTTCTAGCATAATGTATCAATTTTATCAGATTGAAGTTTATCACCAAGCTCTAGGTGGTTTCAACTCATGTGAAGCTACCATGAAGGCTTTCTGACTAAGTGATTATTATAATTGCATTAAAAATAATTTGTCAACTACTAAAGGAGAATTTTATGAAGTAGACACTCAACTTTGATGCTATCTACCTCCAGTACTCTCCTATCACAAAGTTAATTGGAATCTGCAGAACTTCCAGCTTTGAGGTGGTCGTACCAAGAGACTGACCCGCGTGTCCACTGTACCTAGAGACTGACCTGTGTGTCCACTCGGTCACTCAACACCACTCGACCTTCGACTTAATTACAGCAATGACTAGATGCCTTTCTTGGAGGGTTTGAAATTGTCTCAAATACAGTCAAAATGGAAAATGAATATAAAAAATAAATAAAAATATGGATTTATTTAATCAGGCTTGATATGTTAATATTGACATTGAGTTTATTATCATCATCAAATCCCTTTTAATCATGTTCTATGCTAGAGTGTTGGCTAAACGGAAGAGTTATAATGGTGAGCATGTTGAGATGAGCTGATGGGAGGTTATTTATATTTTCAAAGATACTATGTATCAAATAATAAAAAATTGGAGTATATATTTTAACTTCTTAACTACATAAATCTTTGATACACCTTCAAGTGAATAATTGATGTAGTAAGTATTAATTGTGTTATATAAATACAATTTCCAGTATTTACTGTCACTAATACAAAAAAAATGTAAAACAAAAACTGAGGTTTTTTTTTTTTTTTGGTTTTTCAAGACAGGTTTTCTCCGAACTCAGAAATCCACCTGCCTCTGCCTCCCAAGTGCTGGGATTAAAGGCGTGCACCACCACCGCCTGGCAAAAACTGAGTTTTAAAGGCAGATTATTTAATAAGTACTTCCATATGTTACCAAATCAGATTGAGAGGGGATGGAAGCAAAAGGATAAGTTAAAGTCCAGTAAGAGAGAGACGGAACACAAAATACATGATTTTTAAAGGTAATATACTCTTTAGCCCAGACTATCTAAATGTTAAATCATTACTTTGTTAAAATAATTATGTGATAAGTTTTCACTCAGTGGAAAGAAAGTTTAAATTGAGAATTTTCATACCACCAAGAAAACTGTCAGTACTGTATACTTTACTGTCTGAAATCTACCTTATATAATGCATACAGATAAGACTCAGAAATGATTAAATGATTTTTAAAGTCCTTACAATAGTCTAGAAGAAGCAATTTACTTTTATGCTTACTCAAACATTTTCTGTCCTGGTCATCTTTAGCTATTTATGTTTGTAACCTAATAAAAACTTTGATCAATAATTTTCTTTGTATTCCAAGATATACTATTTATAAGTTATTGAACATTTACATGTGGACAATTCCTGAAGCACAAGTATTTACAAAGAATATTTGGTTGTTATACAAGTTGAAAAGATAGACATCTTACTTATTTTATTTAAGCAAAGTCAATAAGGTACTGATTGTATATGAAATATGTCCTGAAAGACTACTGAGATGATTAGAACTGGAAACATCTGGGATTTCTTCTGTTTCCTTTCCCCAAAGTTTTCTCTTAGAAACAATACAGCAGAGTTTTTAATGTATTTTTCTTCAAATATTTTGCACAGTTTCAGGGCCGTTTTGATCCTTAAAACATTTTAAGAATTTGAAATATCACAATTAGGCTTTGAAGTTTTACAGCGACTGGGCCCATACAAACTTTTAAAGATTAAAGACTGACAAGAAATACTACCCATAATCTATTCCTCACAAATGCCATTATAAAATAAGGTGTTTGTCTGGTGCCAAGAGCTAGATTATCAAGAATACAATGAAGAAGCTGAAGGACAGAGGTTAGGATGTGGCTTGTTTATGAAAGTGACATCCAGTGTTGGCACTGGTACATGCTCTGCCTATATTCTCTCAGTTCTCATCCGACAGCTCTGCAAAGAAGTTTTTGAGAAGGTTCACATCTCTCACCTGTCAACACTTTGGGAAAACTCTCATCACCCTATCTACCAACCGATTCTTGATCAAACTATGGTCTCACAAAAGCTTTCATAGGTTAATAATTTAATAAGGAACCCTGAGCCAGAAGACAAAGGAAGAGCCTGTGTAGAAGGCCATTGCTAATTTCCCTCCCAATATAATCAAATCAGTACAGCTATCCAGTCAGAACTCATAACCCTTAATAAGTCACTCTACTCGATTAAGAGAAATTGATTTTCTTCCACTGTGGATCATGGTGATTATGATAAATATGCTATCTGCCGTTCACTGTGCTTCCCCTGGCTGACTGTCCATTTGTTTTCAGGGCAGCAGGTAAGCGAGCTGGAGAGAATAGTCTTGTTGATATCAGCATTTTGTCAGCTATGGAATTGAGTGGCTCATGGATCAAATGTGAAGCCAGTCTTAAAAGTCTAGTCTTGCCCAGCAATGGCATAGTCCTGACAATGCCTGCTGGTAGCCTTCAGCATGCAAAACAGTGCAGCTTGTGTTTTTTAATTGTAAACGCTTTTACAGAAAAGAATAGATGGGGAAGTCAATGTTTGAGGACTTGCTTTGTAACATGAAACAAGAGTTGAGGTGGAATACAAGCGGCAATGTGCTATGTTGCCTAACTTGTGTGATTCTAAATTGTTGAAGTCTGTGGTGTATGTATGTAGTTTACTGAAATCAGGTGAAGGCTTGCATTAGTTGTAGGGAAGTTTGTCTCTTCTTGTTTATCTGAAGAAGTGTGATTACAGCGACTCTATTTCAAAATAATTATTCATTACATTCTTTGACATCTCTAAGTAGTTTATCTTAACTTAGTGAACAAAAGAAGGCAGGCAAAATTGTCATATCAGAATGATTATAAAATATTTTATGTGAACTTTTTTCTGGAGACTATTAGATGTTTTCTCATTGAAAATTCATGAAATTCTTGATTTTGTAAAGAAAATAGTTTATTATTGCATAGACATAGACTAAAAATAGGGTTGAGTTTTACCATTTTCCAGGTGTTTAGAAAATTAATCTTGGAATTTAAATATAAATATGGTGTGTGTGTGTGTGTGTGTGCGTGTGTGTGAGTGCACACACGCACATGTGCATGTGTTCTTACGTAGCTCAGTTCAATATTCAGTATTTATTGTCTTGTATTTCCATGCTACAGAACTTACTTGCAAATAGACAGATAACAAAAATTTTACTTTTTTCTGGGGGGGCAGTAAAATAACTATAGGAAATACTGAAAATGGGCCAGCTGTGCTTTGAAATTAGTTTCTTTATAAAATAATAGTTTCATTCCTTTTGATTCAAAAATTGTCTCTGTATAAATCAGACATAGACTTTCTATGAATTAGACTCACATAATTTACAAACTATTTCTATGAGAAAACACTAAATTGTTTTATTTCATTTGAGAATTTATTCTTCATTATTAGGGAATATTTTTTTTTAATTTCTTGATATATGATAGATTTCTCTTGGTGAATTAACTAAGAAAAGAAACTATTTCCTAAATATAAAACATAACTGAAGGATTTGTAGTTTTTCTTTCTACCATCAGTGAAGGAATGATTATTTTTAAAACTAATTTTGACATTTTACTTCTTTGACTTAACAAGAACAGAAAGACATGGTTTGGTATTAAATGGCATGACATGATATCTGGATTTCCTTTGTTTGCATTTGCTTTTTGGCTACTTTAAATGTAAGAGAAAAAATGATAAAGTCATGAACTCCCTGGCTCTTCCCTTATTGAAGATGAAGGAAAGTCTGTTCCTATTATCCAGGGATTCTAAGTGGGCAGGCCACATAGTTCAGACTAGTCTTTGTTTAGAACAGCCTTCTTTTTTTTTTTTTCTTTTAGATATTTTCTTTATTTACATGCAAATTTCTCCATTCCCAGTTTCCCCTCCAAAAAACAAAGAAACAAACAAAAACAACAAAAACAAACCCCTGTTGCCTCCCCCTACCCCATGCCTGCCACCCCACCCTCTCCCACTTTCTGGCCCTGGCATTCCCCTACACTGGGGCTCAGAACCTTCACAGAACAGCCTTCTTAATGGCTGCCTGTCCATCTGTAAGGAGCACTTGTCCAGTGAGAGACTATGGACAGGATGCATTTTATTCTGTCCTATATGTATAAGTTAGAATGATGATGAATGAGATATAGTTCAGTGTATTTAAAATTGTCTGTCAGTGGTGGCTGCTCCTTCTATTGACAGCTCTTTGAGCCTGACACAAAATGTGGTAGACACTTTCTAAGCAAAATCAGTAGCATTGACATATTGCTCTAACTCCAGGCTTCTACATTTAGAGGAAAATGCATATCCATGAGCATAATATTGAAGTAACTTGCTGGGAAATAAGCAGACAAAAAATCCAGTAGGGTTCTCTGTTGGAAAGTGTAAGGGTTTAGTAACTGGTAACATCGTTAAGTAGTAAAATTGTGTTTAAAATGTATGCAGTATAAAAATCCACTTCGAAAAAACTACTGTCTTACAAAGTCTGTGATCAGGTACCACCTAGTCTATTTTAATCTCTCAATCCATAGGAAAATATGTAGAGATTAGATAGAAAAAGCATCAGAGAGAGGAAATGATAAAATGTGGGCTTAAAATGCTCTTGAAAGCCATTGCATAGTAGAATCAAGAACTTGCTACTATCCAATTTAAACAAAATAAAGTAAAATAAATTAGGTTGGTACTGGGGAGATACGTGGTTCAGTGAGTCAAAGGGCTGCTGGAGCGGCATGAGGATTGGAAGCTTGATTATCACTCACCGCATGATACCTAGGTAGGTGTGGTATTTGCCTATAAACCTAGTAGTCCAGAGGCCAACCCTGGGGAGCTACCATGCAAACTGACCAGTTAGACTGTTTGGTTAGCACTGGGATCTGCTAGAGATCCTGCCTCAAAAATACATGTAGAGTGTGGTCAAGGAAGGCAATGGGTGTCAATTTTGTCCCTCTGTATGCACCCAAACTGCTACATACACACAGACATAGGCACAGACTCATAGAGAGACAGACAGGCGCACACACACACATACACACACACACACACACACACACACAGGGTCCCATATACATGTGAACATGCATACAAATTCTCATGCATACTATAGACATATAAATATGCAAATTTTTTCATCCCACAGAACTAATTTCCTGATGTTGAAAATAAAGCATAACATGGACTGAAAATATCCACTGTTATATATGTATTAGTATTGAAATTACTTAATTTTACTTCTTCCAAAGCATTATTATTGGTATATTCTTTAAAACCAGCACTCACCTACCTTGTGTTGAAGCCAACCCTTCCTGAAGCCTTATGTACATGCACTTCTAGAGCTTAGACATAGAAATGTGATTTACTCCCTAATGTTTGATCACGAATCTGACACTGCTTGATTGATTTGGAAATAAAGTATGCAAGGTGAAGATGTGGAGCCTGTTCTATAGTTTAACAGTTCCTCACTAAAAAGATCAATATTTTTTTCACAGCACAATGAATTCAAGAGAATGCTGGCATGTTGACCCCTTCCTGTTACAGAGCTATGCTCCATATTCACTTAGGTAGTTCATTCCTACAGCAGTTGGGCTTTGAATGGCATCTCATACCCATTGGCATTGAAGTTGGCCAGCAGTGCTGGCAGCTGGCTCTCTCATCACTCTTCCTCTCCTCTGAATTTGAGCAAACTTTATTCATTTCCCCATTAAGGCAAATCCTGACACCCCCACATGTCAAAGCCTAGGATATAGATAACATGCTTGTCAACATTAAAAAAAAAAACACAAACATTCTTTCCTTCTTTCTCAGATCAGAAAATGTCTAACTTTGCTGCACACCAGTGGCAGAAGGCGAATGGGTGACAGTGTGTCCATGGTCCCGCCTTGGTCAATGGCAGAACAGAAACATGACTGAGGAGATTTTTGCCATTTCAAGCTTCACAAATGGGCAATTGCATTCCGCTTGTTAAGCATGAACTGTGAGCCATCTGACAGAATGCAAATGACTTTGTCAACGATTTGACCTTGCAATGTCACTGCATTGTCTTCTGTCTATGTGATATATAATCTTTTCTGAAGCCAGATTTGATTATTAAGTGTGATAAAATACTTTAAATCTGAGAATGGAATATAGATATTGACCTTTTTTTTAAGTAGCTGGATTTGGGGGGACACTACACTGTGGCTAGGAGTGAATAGTTCTGTTCTGCACAGCAATTGCTGATTGGACCAGGAAAGGAATATTCTATTTGTATTGGGAAATTTGATATTAAAATTTCACTGGTCAGGTTTTATCAAAGAATAACTTTCACTTGTATATAGAGTCTCTATCAGTGTGCATGGAACAAGCAACCACAGAAGAATGCATAATCGAATCATCTTGGAACTGGACCCAGATCATTTAGACAAAGCAGGTCTTAAAACTCTGAAGTACTTGTAGAGTAAATCAGTTCACTATTAAATTTTCTCTCTGTCACTGTTAATAAGTTATACTTTCAAGAGTTTCAATAAGTTCCATGACTAGGTGAATATAAATGAGAACTTAAAATATAGTCCAAACTTCCACCTTGGTACCTCCTCTGCATTTGCTATCCTTCTAAAAAATATAAATAAATAGGAAACATGTTCTGATATTCTTTGTCTAGTTTTACTATTGATAACTTATTGATTTATGACTGTCTCATTTAGGGAAGTGTAGACATTTTTCTACCCCTTTTTCTTGGAATAATAATGATGTCTTTTATACAGTAAGTCATTATCTCTGTTTCCCTTTTTGACATCACACTTTACTTATTGCCTTCTATGATTGTCAAACAGTCAGATATGCACAGGGATACTGAGATAATTTTATAATGGATGTCTACAGATAAAAAGGGAAATTAATTTCTAGAAACTTATGATCTAATATGATAATTTTGAACAAAGAAGAATCATGTTGAGCTTTATTTTTATTTCCCTGAAATGAATTAATCTAACCTAACCTTGTTCTGGATGCTTAAGAATTAAGGTCTACATAAAAAAAACAAACTATATGCATATCTGTATTGTAACAGCAGTATGTGCCTTTCTTTTATATACTAAGTTAAATAGACAAAGCCATGATAACAGGTTCATAATGAGTTTACATGTTCTTATTTATGACCAGCCATTATCCTTAGACATACCAGCTTTTAGACAGACTCATCTGCTGGTGGCAATAACTTGAAAGAGGATTTCTCTATTTGACTTCCATTCTTGTCAATCAACACCTCCACCATCTACCTTATTGGCTGACCTCCAGTTCTCTGTCTTCCTTGATTCCTAAGAAGAAGAGAGTCAATGGCTGGCAAACACACAGGTGTTTTGTCACTTGTAAACCCCCGTCTCTCAATTATTCATTATGTTAATGGTACTTTGAGATGTGCAGTTTGTGGATTTATGACCCATTCTCCATAAGTGTGAGTCTGGACTGCATGTACATCTTTGATGAGGTTCTAATTGGATAGCGGTGACCTTTCGGGATGTAATTCAGGGAGGAAGATTAAAAAGCAGTCCTGCAAATGACAGGTTTGGGACAATAACGTATGAATTTGGCTCTCCTGGCAGGGAGAGATGTAAGCCATGATAAATTAGAGGCAGACCATCTAGGTTTCCTGGATGATTTTTCATCTCTGCTGCATCCTTAGGTTAAAAATCTATTGTACAAATTGTGCCAATGCCATATTCCCCTGGCTAGGATGAAACTTCTTGTTTACTGATTGCTACCACTGGCAAATTATTCATTGACTAGTTTCACAGTGACTGAGGATTACATATTAATTCCAAATGCATGTTCTAGTTAGCATGCTTGTACAGTCTAATAAGTTGAACAGCCAAGAAGCATCTAGAAAAGAAGTGCCATAATTTAGAATGTGCCCTTTCCGTTTCTCTTTCATCTTTTGAATATGTATAAAAAAGAATATTAGATATTACCATGTTATTAAACACGTTCAGAGTTTGACAGTACATTTGTCTAATCTAGAGACTTTAACATGAATTTTCAGAAATAATCAGTTAGAAAGTCATATGGCGTATTTTATGTATGTGTTGAAGTCATATATTCTTACCATTTGTTTTTGTTAGGGTTTCTTTGCTGTAAAAAGACACTATGACCATGGCAACACTTATAGAGGAAAACATGTAATTGGCGTTCTGGCTTATAGTTTCAGATGACCAATCCAGTATCATCATGGCAGGAAGTATGGCAGTAGGCAGGCTCTGGAGGAGACAAGAATACTGCATCTTTTTCAGCAGGCAGCAGAATCAGACTGTCTTCTGGAGGCAGCCAGGAGGAAGGTCTGGATCACACTGGCCAGCCTTGGGCAAATTTATGAGACCTCGAAGTTCTACCTCTAAAATGGACATTTCCTTTCCAAGGCTATACTTTTTCAAAACGTCTACACATCGTAATAGTGGCACTTCCAATGGGCACTTTCTTATTCAAATCACCACACTGTTTCTATATCATGTATGCAGTGGAAAATACGTGTATGATAAGTATAATTATTTATTTTATAGTATAAGAATATATAATTATAAACAAACAAATAATTTTGGTCAGAGAAAAAGATTTTGTTCTTCTACATTCATGTGTTCACATTTGCATTTTTCCCAGAAGTCCATACATGTGATAACATAATCTTATTTTTGTTGATATAACAAGAGATAGAAGGCAGTTTTGTTTGATGATTTTGGAACACTTTCTTTCCACACCATAAGACCATGTTGCTTCTTTGGAATACAAAATTGACTGCTCAAGTAGCATCCATTTCATTCCTGTACTTTCCCATAGGATTAGTGCAAGGTTTACCTTCCCTTGCTCCTCACACAAGTGTACAGTGAATGTGCGCATACTCCACCAATCGGGAGCATATGCAAACTTCAGTATCTGTTTTTAAAAATATACTCTAAAACTTTCCATAAGAAGAAAGAAAAACAATTAACTCTTCTTTTCTTGGGCCTCAGGTAAATCAGACACCACACTAGTAACCCACCAATGCAGAACTGAGTTCTGAGCATACCATGTCTTAGTGCTATGTTGCCATGATTTATTTTCATTGGTGAGAAGTATTTTCTCAGCCTTCACTTAACATGTGCACTGTCTCTGTATGAAATGTAAACGTAAGTCCTTAAAGCTAACATAAGTTAAAATCTCAAGGTAAGTTCCCACGAACTGAAATGCAGAATCCCGAGTGTCTCCTGAACTTCTTGTCTCAACAAAAAGATATCTGAGACCACAAACAAAAGCAAACTTAGGTTATTTTGCTTCTAAACAGTTTACAATTCACTTCCACAAGCCATCCTTCAACCATAGCTTATTGTGCTTTAATTCAAATACCTTAAAATTTGTTAATTTTAAGTGTCAGACATCATTTTCCGTGTGATATTGTATATCTACTATAAATTCAACGCACTTGATTGTTTAATAGTTATGGAATGAACAACTACTATATTTTAACCTGAAGAACAAAGGAAACACATGTATTAACCTTTTCATACCCAGTGAAGGACATGTCTGATAAATTCTGATTATTTTGTTATTCATATTCTAGAATTAATCTAATATTCACAACTTCCTAGTATTATTTTAGAACTCACCATTCTGAGTGTTCCTGTGACAGTCACATTTTCCAAGAGTCACCCAACTGCTGCACTTTCTAGAAGACCTGTTGTTCCACTCCACCCAACATGTTTCTCTGTAATCTAAGCTTACTTTTTCTAGGAGACATTGTGTTGAGTCATATTGTTCATCACTTTGTTTCAAAGAAAAGTCTTTCAATAATTGACTATCAGTGCTACACATGAATCGATTGATTCAGTCCTATTTATACAGCCCTGTTTCTCACATTCTTTGCTATATCATGCTTTCTCTTCATTGATGAGCCCTTTAACTCATGCTTTCATTGATACTTAATTCCAAAACAATGTCTTTTCTTAATTGTTAATGAATTTGGTCTTCTTTTTTCTTTCCATCATAAATGTGACCCAAGATGATAAAGAAGTAAGCATTCTTTTCGCAATCCCTCTTTTCTTATATATCCACCTAAAGTCCTGCTGAATGAATATTGTTTTAACACTTCAAAAAATTTTGGTTTGTTTATTTTCTCCTGGGAGTCACTTATGGACATTTTAACTCTCTAAAATTTAATTTATTGAAAAAAGATTGCAATATGATATATACTATGGATAGATTTCCTCTTTTTCAGCTTATAGGACATTATATATTATATATGTAGACTATAATCAAATATGATGTTAATAGATATAGTGCATCTGCAGAATTATTTACAAATTCCTACTAAATATCAAGTGATATGATGAAATGAATGAAATGAAGACATTTAGATTTGATTGGGATATACAGATGAAAATGATAGTAAAGTACATTACATGGAAACGGCTTACATATAATGAATGATCATTTTGGATTAAGAAATGAAAATAGCTAACTTTTAGAGGTAAATGTGTAAAAGAGTAGAATTTTTACTATTTTCATGATAAATGGTTGAGGAATAAATTGAGATGTTTCTCATTCAGGTCTCAAATTAAGCTTATTAATAATCATCTGTCAAGAACATGATGACAAAATGTAGATCAGCTACATCCCTGAGTATTTGTTCTTTTTATTCTAATTTTGGATTGGGTGGATTATGATAGACAGTATCAGTAGCTTTGTTATAATTATCATTTTCTATTTGCATTTAAATATTAGTATTTAAATTTACAGTGTAAATCAATATTTTATTTGTTCTGAGTCTAAAACCCTAATTAAGAAGGACATTATTTAGAAATAATTAAATCTTTCAAATGTTGTATTACCACAAGAGTATAAATATTAACAGAACTTATACAGGAAGAATGTTTTGTTTTAATTTAACATGTTAAAAGAGCATTCTTTTTTCTTCTAAGAATTTAATTTTTATATTCTTTTCTATACAAAAATTAGATGAGAGAATTAGTGAAGGGGATTGAAACAAATATAATATAAACATGTCAGCTTAGATAATGATAAAAATGCCAATTTTCTTCTCACATTAAACAATATGGAGCACTTCTAATTGGTTTTCTTTGATTGCTTAAAGTAATTTCAAAACTCCCATGTTGGACCTGCCTTTGTTTGTGTGTACAGAGGCGATTGGTGTTTGTTCAGTGACTAGCAGGGAAGCGTACAGGGCATGTTTGCACAAGGTTTGTGAAGGTGGTGATGAGGAATCACAATTCAGGCTGGCGCGATATGTCTCAGGTGGTAAAAGGGCTTGTCTTGTACCACAAGCAGAACAACCTAATTCTGATTCACAGAAGCCTTAGGTAAAGCCAGGTGTGGTGGCTCACATTTGTAAACCAGTGCTGGAAGCCAGACACCCGGGGCTTTCCAGCTGGCTAACTTTAGCAAATTTAGTTTGCTAAACTGAACTCAGGTGTGATGAGAGAGCTTGTGTCAAAAAATTAAATAATAAAAACAAAGCGGAGATACATTGAGGACGACACTGGATTTCAACATTTTACCTCCATACATGTTCCTGCATTTCCACAGGAGTTCACAGTCCCATATACGTGTACACACAGAAACATATACATGCGCATATGCACATACAACACACACGTAAACACACACAGTCCTAAAATAAATATGGAAGTGTCTCTGCTAAGCCGTGTTAAAACTTTCACTTATACTAGTTAAATATACATAGTGAAGAAGAAATTATATAGTCTGTATGTTACAATGTCCCAGCCTGCTGCCCTCTCAGGAAGCCAGTGACACCAAAGAGCCACCTACTGACCCTCCCTATTGTCTGGGCATGTAGTGTTCTATCAGTAACATGCCACAATCAACTCCGTACACATGTACGTCCTGCCTGCCCAGGGTTTGGCAGCCAGATCCCTGCACCTGTTTGCTTATACATGAGCTTTGCATGTTTGAATTTAAATAGATGCAGGGAGGTGTGGATCACGGGGGATGGGGGCGGGGAAGGGCAATGCCTCTGTCAGAAGCAGTTCATTTCTGCATTTAGAAGAGACAAACCAGCCTGCAGGAAAACTGGAATATATCATACAAAAACTAACCATTGTTTTGATTATAATATCCATCCAAACAATGCCCTCGATTATGTAGAGAATAATGAGTAAGATCATTAATTATTGTCAGAGTCTTTTATTTTCATATTACCATTATTTAAATCTCTTTAAAGGATGGTATAGTAAAATTGAAGAGATAACCTGAATTTCTGCCCTTCATACAAGTGAAAAATAGCCAGTGTTTGGTAAATACACAGACTTCGGGTTAATATTTGGAATATATACGTAGTATCTTAGATCAGATTAGATTAGTTTAGATTAAAGATTAAGGTGTCTTTCCCCCCATGAGGAGCATTGTTTCCAACTCTCTGTTTTACTAAAGTTATGTTCAAATTTGTTCAAATAAACTCTTACTGACTTCTTGTCACTGAGCAACAACTGTTCTCACTTTATTTGTGGAAACCTTAAAATTACTTTCTGCTTTTGGTGTGTTATAGTCCTGCGAACTTGGGTGGTGTATTTAATCTGCCTGAGTTATTTTTAGTTCTCAAAGGCCATTGCCCACTTAACTTGCCTTCAGACGGTAGAAATTTAGTGACATAATACTTTTGAGTGATATTTTTCAAACTACAGATTATCATATAAATAAAATATGGCTCATTTTGCCTTTTATGTACAACTCTCTTTCATTTTCAAAATGTAAGAGGCTCAAAAGTTTACTATTGAATATACTTCATAAAAACTTAGAAAGAAGGTTTACCACAATGATTCTTAGTATTTCACATAATAGAAGCATTTTGTGTGTATACCACATTGCCATGTGTTGAAATGTTTTCCTAACATGTAGAATAAACTTAACTCAATAATATTAAAATGGAGGGTTCACATAATATGATTGTGTAATTTAATACTCTGAGTACAGAGCTTCACAAAAGAAAACAAAGAAACAAAAACCAAAAAATATGGAAAAGATTAGTTGCATGTGGACACACCTTGAAGGAGTCTAAGTTGTTACCCTCTCGGGAGACCATGCAGTTTTAGAAAATGGACAGCCTTGAACTTTGCACACAGAGTTCCAGGGCCTGGGCAGAAGGGCATGCATTTGCAGGTCCTTGCATGACTAATTTCCTGTCAGCAAGTGATTTTATTATCATTTAAATACGAATTTATGATAATATCAGTAAACATGGCAGATGGCCGGATTGGTAAATTTTAAAGATACGGGTTTAAAAACCTATTGTGTCTCCCTTGTGAATGCATCCTCTGTCTCTCACCTTGCTTCTGTCTGTGGCTGGGTTAACCCTTTTATTCTGTGTCTTTTATCCTTTCTAAAGATTAAAGGTGCCTGACACCACATTGCAGAGTCTGTTTATCTGATGATAAAGTGTGCTTTGCTGTCATGCTTTGCATTACAGCTAGAGGAAAACCCAATTATGAATAGACATTTCTCTGTGATTCTTAATTATTTCTGCATATTATTTTCTCTTTGATCACCACTTACTCACAACTCAACAAGACAGAAAATCTACCAGAACTTCTTAGTTTGTATTTGTTGTACACTTAAAATAATGTATGTGAAGAGCTATTCAGTTTTCATAGTCTCTATTTTCTTCTCACAGAGCTGCGTTTTTTAAAATTTTGAATATAGCAACCAATGAGGGTCTCTGAGACAGAGGAGAGACTGCTGATATTACAGCATTCACAGTATTTTTCCTAAAGAAAGCAAAAGATACCAAAGTAATTTGCATCTAATGAAATTTGGAAAATATTAAATAGTATATCAAATTAATACTAAATAGGAAATAAATATTAACTGCAGTTCATAATCTTATTGACAAAATAAATCTAATACAGAAATTCAAATCACTTTTTAAGCTTTGTTAAATGGTTAAAGTGCTTCAATCTTAGTTTTTAAGAAAATTAAAAAAAAAATTAGTGAATGCCCTCTCCCCACCGCCAATGCAAAATTTTTTTGAGAAAGTTGGTATTGAATTAAAATGTAGTGGTGTTTACACTGCTGTCTTATGACTTATGACATGGAAATCATTGCTCAAAAGTGTATTTAATGGTATGATACAATAGCATATAGTTAGATAATACTGATAACTGAGAAGTAAACACTTGCTTGGGAAATTACTGTCTGTGTAGCTTTTCTAAAGTTTCTTAGAAAGGTCTTCTGTGCTTACAGAGCCTTTCCCAGAGTCTACGAGACTGAAAATTTCCCTTGAGTACTTGTTAAGGGAGTTTGTATTCCCATAAGTCAGTGGTGGATTATGGGAGATTTAGATCTGTTCCCATCAGTCAGCTTCAGACATCCTTCTAACAAACTCACAGCTTGAACCTCCTCACCTTCCAATGACTGTGTTGGCTGCCTAGAAAGCAAACTGTTGAATGACAGCTTTAGGAAGGAAGGATTCTGACTGGCTCCAGTTTTGCCCTGGTAATGAATAATTCTAATTATTATGTGATTTGACGTTTTTCTCTCCACTGAAATTTCAGTCATTCAACTACCAATAAATACCAAGACTCTGCTTTCATTTATTTTTAAAAATCCATGTTTGCTTCATAATTATTTATTGGAAAAATGGTTTAAAAATAAATAAAAGTAGATTTTCTCAGGAAAATATCACAATAGAATGCTTATTTTTGTTTATGATTTTGTTCAACATTTCAGTGGCTATACAATTATACATATATATTTTTTTCTTTTTCTCTAATGTGAAACAGAAATTAGATGGGGAGAAGTTGAAATAAGGAAGCGCAATATTCTCTTTTGAAATGATGGATTTAACTGAACCACTCAGAACTCCCCTGCTGGGCTCAGGGAAGCTGAAATTAATTCAAGAAGACAGATAAAATTTTTTACCAGGCCGCGTGGAGATGACGGATGTGACAGCGCTCAGTTAAAATGTCTTTTTAGTGGCAAATGCATGTGTATTAGTCAGGAGATGTGACACAACTGTCCCTGGCGAGAGAAAATGAGCCAGTGACCATTTGCATTTAGAACAAAAGAAAAATTCTTAATGGTACAATGTGGAACAAAATATATTTTATTTGTTCACATTTGGCAATATTTTACATAATAATGTCACTTTAGGAAAAAAATAACAACAAGACCCTCTGGAACTTAGAAGATACATTATATGTCAGGCATATTATTAAAAATAAATAAATACATTTTAAAAATACTATCTGCAAAAGTTGTTAAGTGAAGTTTCTATACCATGCTTTTCCCTGGCCTCAACAAAAATGTCAGGAGAATGTTTATAGATAGTCAAACTACAAAAACTGGTCTAGAAATTCTTTGTAGATTGGCAACTCTGTTATGGATAGATGTTTGAAATCCTTAAATGAACAATGGCTTTGGTTTTCTTTGTTTTCTGTTTTGTTTTGTTTTGTTTTGTTGTTTTGTTTTGTTGTTTTGGAGGGTTGCTTTTTCACTTGTTTTGTTTTGTTTTTCCAAGAGGATTCTGTTCAGTGCCTCTCCAGTCCCCAGGAATAAACACCTTTAATATTTACTATAAAGGAGATCAAGCAAGATGAATCGGGCTGTAATGCTTAGGTGGGCTGCTGTAGGCACTGAAAATATTTGAAAGCTACGGTTGGGTTGACAGGATTGGACAGTGTGAAAGTCTAATGTAATGACTGTGTGACCAGAAGCTCTCAAGGCATGGTAGTTGCCAGTTGGAACTCAAAGTGTAATTGAATTTTGTAGTATGGAGTTCATTTTTCCAATTAAAATCAAATTGTATTATCCTGTTTTTGTTATTATAAGAAATGACACTCTAAAGAAGTCTCTCCAGTGTGAAACTAGAATTTGCCTTCTTTAGAACAGAAAGAAATCAGGAGGTAGTTTAGTATTAGCAATAAAATAAAATTTCCTGATTTGAAGTTTATTATTTCCTTGAAAACACTCTTATCCTTAAAAAGATTATGACATACACTAATTCATAGAAATAAATTGGGACAAACGGTAAAAACAAACAAACCAACACACAAAAAACAAAAACCATGTAAGAAAAAGATTGCCTAAGAAATCCAAGAGCCAATCTGGTGAACACTGGCATCCTTTAACTGCAGAAGGTGCTTTGTATTCCATGTATGGAGAACAGAGAAATGAGGCCAAATGTCCAAATGTAACCCTCATCCCTTTCCTTGATGTGGTCTACATGGCTGCTTTCACCCTTCTTGCTGCTGCTGCTGCTGCTGCTGCTGCTGCTGCTGGGCCCTCAGCATCTTCCACAGCGTACCAGACAAACACTTCACTGTTCTGTTTAAGCTGTCTTTGACTGAAGTTGTGAGGAAGCACACCTTCTTCTTTTATGCACTTTTATCTGATATTGCCCAGCACATCCCTAATCCAGAGAAAAAAAGATTTGTAGTTTAATTTCCATGCCCAGTTTAGCACAAAATGACATTTTCTTCTGCCTTGCATTGTAATTTGCATTTGAAGATGACACATTTAAATAATGCTGAAGAAATTAAGCTAGATGATTTCTGTTTTCTCTTGTGAATATATGCAAAATTTGTCTTTGAACGTGAATAGACTCCTGCCTCTCAGGGAGCCTCTCAAGGTGTCTTAATGTCCCTCAGCTCTGAGTTTCTGCTACATATTCAGCTTTTCCTACTCATAGGCTTCTGCTACTCCCGAGTCCCAGTTCTGCATCGTTCTTCATTACTTGAAGACAAGCATTTAAAAAATTTCCATATGTTCTTCAACTGATTTTTTTTTTAGCATTTCTTAGAGAATCATGAAGTTTAGCCATATTTCCATGTGGTAATGTCTAGTCTTTGCTGTTAGTGTGAACATCCACTCTGAGCTGAAGAGAATTCAATCATAGTTATGATTGTCTACAGTAACAGAGTATAAACCACCAGAGGAATGTAATGTGTTTCAGGAGTTATATTAAAAATACAAACAATAAGTGAAATTTAATTTACTATAATAAATTCTGAGTTAAATTTTATGCAATAGGTAATAAGAATAAATATTAATGAGACATCTTTTTTTTCATAGACAGACTTACTTCTAATGTGTATTTTATACTTACAATACATACACTGATCCAAACAGGCACAGTCTTAGGCCCCACAGCAACATATGGAAGGTGCTACCATATTGTCACTCAACGGTCTTGCTTCTCTGAGAGGCCTTTATAACCAAGTGACACAAATAATCTCTGAACATATTAAAGCTATATGATACCAGGTCCTTTTCCATCTTACTGTTCCCAGTTCATTTTTTTACCTAAATATTATGGCTAGAATATCTGGCAAATTTGCTTATGGAGAATATAGATTTTATAAATAAACATAACATTCCATATTTAATAAGACATTAACTATGAAATTTCTCCTAGATAGCATAGGGAAGATATTATTCCCTTTTCTGAAAGTGACTGTCTTCTTTTACTGAAAATGAATTTTACCATACAAAGGGTTTTGAATCTGTGCAAATATTTTCATCAAGTGATTCTTATTTCTTAATATATAAATTGGTATATTAGCTTAACAAAATGTTTTGTTAACAAAATCAATTTGTATGGTATGCTTCTTGATTCAGTTTCTTAGAATTTTACTGAGGCTTCTCACATTTATATTCATAGGGAATGCAGATTTATATTTGGTATTTGTGATGCCCTTGGTTAGCTTGGGTTTCAAAGAAATACTAGTTTGTTAAATAATTTAAGAAATGATTCCTGGGCTTTGAGAGCTTTTGTGAAGAATTGACATTACACTTCCTTTAAACACTTGATGTAATGTCCTTGAATTATTTAAGATAAATATTATGGAATAGATGGTTCACTTCTTCAACATTGTTATAAATAGTATATCCTCCTATATAGCTTGAGGAAGTGGTCAACAGTTGCTCCTTTGGGGTAGAAACACTTGTGTGAGAAATAAGGCCTGACTTGATTTTACTTTCAACACATTGTATGAGATTGTAAATGTCTGCAAATAGATCATTTTAGAGACTCTCAATAATTAAATGTATGCCAAATGCCAATGAAAAGAAAGCAAAACTATCAGTTAGTGTATGCCTATATGATTAAGCTTCGAATGTAGTGATGTATCTTTGGCATTGAAGAACAGTTCAGATATCTCTAGCATAGATTGGTTGCTCAGCTGTAAGAAATTCGGCTGTGTGTTTCAGGTCAATGTATAATAACTTCTTAAAGTTGTAAACCTCCTATAATTATTGCCTATCTTTTCCTCTGGAGGAATGAACAAACTTCTACTCATCCCAGACCAAAGAAATTATTTCATCATGGTTCAACTTAGTGAACCAGGGAATTTAGGGTAACTTTCAGTACTGATGAAGTTACTTACAGACACATAAATGACTCAAACGCAAAACACATCACTGAATATCATGTATGGCAATTCATGACATCTTCATTTGTGGATCTTCCTACATACCAATCAACTGGAAAACTGTTAAGACTCATATAATTTGGAGGGTGAGCTTTATATAGCAATAGTTCACAAATACAGTTTTAGCACTAGCAGCATCAGTACCACCAAGAAATTTGTTAGAATTACAAATCCCAGAACTTTCTTATGTACAGGTCTGTTTTTATTTTGGTGAGTTGGAGTGAATCAGTTATCCCCTTTCAGTTTGTGGCTTCTGAAGACTCAACTCAGATGGTCAGCATCCTCACTTGCTGGGCCATCTTGCTGGTCTAGTAATACAAATTCTTAAAACTCATTACAAACTTCCAATCAAAAAAATTAGGGATAAAGCCTAATATAGTTGATACAGTCATTGTAACAGACCCTTCCTAGATTCCAGTGTAGACTGAATATAGAAAACACATAGTGTTGTATATCTAATAATCCAAAGATGCAGCATCTAATTTTCATTTTAGTTACTAAACAGAATCACTAAATAATTTTGCATTTTCTTCCAATATACTATTCTAGAACTTACATGGTTAAAAATTACCCCCTTTTTAATTAAAGAGGAGAAATATCTGAAAAATTGTTGATTTTTTTCTTAGTATATACTCTGTTTGACTTAAAGGACATGTGGTAGGAGTCCAATTTCTTTAGTGTTTTATTAGCAGTTCAATAATTGTCTAAGTCCAAGGGCACTTTCCAAGGAAAGAAACCCATAGCAAGGTAATCCTTACAGTCTGTTTGACTTTGTGCATGAGAGAAAGCAGTTCTGTATACATCCTCTATACTGCTGTGGACTGGATAAGGTAACAGGGAAGGCAGTTGAAATCCATGGGGCCTGAGAAAAGAAGGGATTCCCAGATCCCTATTTTTGTCTTTGATATTGAATTGATTTGACCACCCTTGCTTCACTTCCCTGTATGTTGAATGGCTTTTTTCTTTGGAAGGAAATTTATTATGTCTTTAAAAACCAGTAGTAAAGGAGATTTTGGCCCACACAATATTTCTATATTAGAGACTATCCTTATTTGGCACTCGATGGAAGAAATTCCTATGTATATATTTGGTCATAGTATATTGATGTTTATTGACAATCTTATAGGAACTGTAGAATACAGGCAATGGCATTATCCTATATAGTACAATACCGGCTGCCTCTGCTTTTATAATGGGACTTCCAAATTCAGTTGTTTGATTTAAAACAAATAAAAGGGCTTGTGGAGAAATATTAAAATGAACACACAAAATGCTCTTACAAAATTAACTATGTTCAAGTCACCTAGTCCTTAAATATAGTCATTAAAGCTATATTCAAGTGTTCTTCTCCTGCAGGCTGACCTAGGGGTTAAAAAGTGCAAGGTGAAAACTTTACAAGAGATTTAAATTGATACTGTGCAATGCATAAGCTGCTCACAATATTAAACTCGGCTATGTCAGTGTCTAGTTTGAGGGAGCATGTTGCTACTTGAAAATAGTTATAGCTTTCCTAATGGCTCCATGGGTTAGGGCAAACTTCCTGGGATAGCCCCTTCATTATTTCTCTCAAGTAAATTACATAGCCCTAAATAGATGTGACGTATGAAGCTGGCCATTCAGCTTCTAGTGTAGGTGAATGTAGGTGAAAAGAATTTACCACATGAGGTTAGTAGAAGTCTGTAGGGAAAAAATTAGTTTCCAAAGCAAATACATTAATAACCTATTTTCATGGTGTGTTTTCAAATAATGTAAAGAATAAGACCAAAGGATATAATGCCTCCTTATGCTTTGCAAGTCAGGGAATGTTTTACATAAGAGATAATAAATAGTTGTGCCAGGTATTAGCTGACAACTAAAGTAGGTACTAAGAGACTCCCCTATAAGAGCTTGTCTTTGGACATGCTGAATAGCGCAGGGGAGATTGGCAGCTTAATAAAATCTGTGAGTGTTCAGCTCGGAGCTGTTACCTTATTTACTTCTGGTGCTGCATGCATGAACTGCCACTGTCTGATGGATCACTGAGGAGAATGGGAGGTGACACACACCACTTCCTGCAGTGGCTGGTCAAACTGACAGCATCAATAGAAAAACACATCATGGGTTCTAAAATGCCACACTTTGGGCATTTACCCTGAATAAGACATGAAGGTCTTTAAGGAAAGCAGTAGTATGTTATCATTAAGGGCCAGCTGACAGAGAGGCGGATGTGCTTTGAACTCTCTCTAGTCATCATTCTTAATTTCTTCTCTTCTTCGATGGAAGGCCCACCCACATGGGCATAGAGCAAGGCAGGGGCTATTGCACGCTTTAAAATCTCATTGATAGATTGATTTCATCAACACCCATCCTGGCTCTCGCCCATTGGGAGAAGCTCCTGTTCTCATTAAGGTCCTATAATGTCTGGAGTTAACATTGTTCTCATGCAAATAGAATGACACAGAAGATAAGTGCCATGAAAATTCAATTTCCCCCGACCATCATTACCTCTTTTCTTTTACTTATTCCCACTCCAATCTGCAGGAGGTAATGCGTGCAATCTGCTGGTACTTCTGCAAGATGATTACTACATTTTGGTAATGAATTTCCCAGCACTAGGGGGTGTTTTAGCAGGTTCCCTGGTTTACCTAATGTGAACTTGGCAGCATTCCTTACTTCATCTTCACCCAGTGGGTTTCCACTACGGTGGCTAGCTTATTAGGAGAACTTGTATCCGATACTTTCCCTTCTTTAATCACCAGCAACCCATTTGGTGTAGAACAGATGATTTGCTCAATACTGTCTGGAAAATAAATCAAGATTTATGTCTACTTATCTAAATCAAAGGAGAAAGCCCACACAGAAAACCTATAATCTCTCTGCCTATCCTATCAGCAAATGTTGATAGTGTAACTGCATTGTAAATCCAGCATATCTCATGTAAACATATTACAATGATGAATACATTTAAGTTAAATAAATTTCATTTTCCAACTGCAAAGAATTCCTCTGTGGGGTTAACATAAAAAAATGAGATAATAAGGTACATTTCAAATTCCCATATTTAATAGTATTATTCCCTATATTTTAATGTTTTTCAACAATGTGATTAAATACGTAAAGACTATATTGTCAACTATACGTTATATTTTAGAAGGTTTTTGCATTGCTGAAATGGTACTCATCTTTGTTTTTTAATCTGAAAGTTAGCTATAAAAAATAGACAAGGAAGGAAAGAAAGAGAGAAAGGAAGGAAAGAAGGAAGGAAGAAAAAATGAAGAAAAAAAGGATATGGAGGGAACTATGCAAATTTATCAGACATAACAGATGTGGAGATTCATTATACAGAATGTGAATTATACTTCCTCTCATGAATATTATCTCTGTAGTAATTGAAAAAGGTCTACAAAATTCTTTTCAATGACATTTTTATGAAATTTATTTATTCCTTAAATTAAGAAAGCACTTTGTGCATAGTACCATTTTATGTATTATATAGACAAATAGTTCAAAATTTTTTCACTTATTTGTAAGGTAATGTAATCTTAGAGCATAATTTTTATATCAATTTTAGAGGACTTCTCCTATAATAAGTGTATTCATGCAATTCTACTTACATGATCTTGAGTTAGTCTCATTGACTTCATGAATTGAATCTATTATGTGTTCTCCTGCTGAGGTGTACACATTTTTTAATGTAAGCTACACAATCAGAGTTGATCAAATTAGAATTCCTTTCTCTCCATGGATTACTTAATATTTTCAAACTATTTGTGGAACATATGTGAAATATAGTTTAACAATCATAAAACTGTTCAGCATATTTAATACATGTTTACATATTATATATATGTATTATATATATGTATAATATATTATACAGATTAGATGTGAATAGTTGCTGACATGCTGTATTGAACTTCATATTTAAATTCCAGTTTTAGTATTGCTACTCCAAGTTAGATCCTGATCACATAATTACTGCATTCTTAGCATATAATTACACAGCAGCTACAGTTTATGTTGACCTACAGAAATGCAGAGACTGTAATTTTAAGCTAAAAAATACAACTTGAGTGTGAAATTGTAGGTTGATTTAAAACTGCCTGTGTTTTGAGATTGCTCTCTTAGAGAATCATCTACGGCTATGATAATTTTCTCAATTTCCTATGGAATTAAACTATGTAAAGTGTTATTAAAGGATACTTCTTGGCTGAATGGTTAACTGTATACACAGATAGGTAGAAGAAGGAACACTCCAGTGGGTTGGAAGAAGTTGCTAATTACAACCCTCCCTTATAGGAAGCCTCATAGCTTTCCCTCCCCAGAAAAATGAAGCCAATGGGGTATGACCACCCAATGTACTGAAGCCATAGGAATTCAGTTGTTTGCTTACACGTTGAAAAAAAAGCATTTTATAAACAAAATAACAATGATGCATTTCGATTTTTGCATCTTTAACATAAAGTGCCATCTTGCATAAAATGTAGCATCAGCACCATTTCTATAGTGCTTTATTTGCATATAGAACAATACAGAGTGATTCAGTCATGGACTTCATTGACTATGATGGCACTAATTTATCATAGTATTATGTATTTGCTATGCCTACTCTTTAAGCAATGTGTAGACTCTATACAAATACTAGTCATGGTATTAAAACACGCTCTCTGAAACATGAAGGCTGAAAAGAACAAAAAAGATAAATAGCTAAGAATAGATGTCATTTCTATGCCAGAATTGAGAAAATGGATTGTAATTGCAATGTACTTGAATGCAATAAATTAATAATTTGGAATGATCAGAAGATTGACAATAATTTTGCCTTGACAAGTATTGACAGAACATAGTTAGACGTGATCCATACAAGAATAAATATAAAAATATTGTGCTTGAAAAACAATTTTCTTCCTTGTTTAATTAAAATAACTTTCAAGCTGATGAACTGCTTTCATGAGCAAAATCCAATAAATATTATTTTACATATGCCAAATTCAGAGTCTTCCTAAACTTGATTGATGGAAACTCTATGCACACACCTGACTTTCTCAGCCCTTGGAAGTGAAAAAACACAGATAATTAACAACCTTCTCTTTCTAAATGAATGAAAGAGTGTATCCTTTATAGGTTGTATGTATTTCTCCCACTTTGGTATACCTGATAATGTCTTAAAGTATTATGGCTAGGGCAAGTATTAGCATTAGAGTTGGTGGCATACTTAGAAGCCTCACAGTAAGGATTCATTCTTTGGAGATTTCAGAAAAATTGATGTTACACATTTTTCGTTTGTGAATCCTATGTAATACTTAATTTCCAAGCTTCATTAATTTCAACTAACTTTTAAAATGTGTACAATTCATGTATTTTACTTCCACTTGGAACATGTAGGACTACTCTATCTATAGATATTTATGAATGCCATTTTAGATTATATGACCCCATAATACTTTTAATTGTTCCATATAGGCAGAGGCATAGATGATTCTATTAGTACTATAGCTCATCATTAAAGTCTTAACTTACAGATAGTCATTAATCTGAAGGCAAGCGTGTTCTAGGCCATTCAAGTAAAATACTGTATATTTTGAAGTGCTTTAATCACAGAGGTCAGCTATAATTGTTAGCATTTTAAAATAATTTTCCCATGTTTTCTTTCAAAGTACCTTGTGATTTCACATTACTCTTTCTAAAATAGTTTAAAATTATCTGCATGTGTTTATTTAATTAATGTCTATTTCCTAAGATGATTGACAGCTCTGGATTTTTTTTTTTGATAGTTTACACCTGATACTTACACAGACCTCTCAGGTACTGACTATGCACTCAAGGAAAAGTGTGTTGATTATACACAACTTATAATCACTTGACTAAATATCTTTCAGTTACATAAAATTATAAAACAGTAATCAGTATTATATACTCATTTCCTGCAGAATCCCAAGTGACTATTTTATCATTTTGCATATATTTTGGATTATATTTTTATGTTTTTATTAATTTGCATACTTGGGATTTAGATAAAATATAAATTTCTTCTCAAATATTCATCATATCTTTACAGATAAAATCAAAATCTATTCTACTTTTTTTTGCCATATACACTGTATTGGCACTATCTATATAAATATTACTGTGGATAGTGTAGCAGAGCTTTTGGAAGATCAAATGACTAATCTACAGACATGCACATGAGTAACCATAACAATAAATATGGAGTGTGGTACTTAATCAGCAACATATATTTAACAACTACGTTTTTCATTAGATTCCTTCTGTATCCTATTCTAGGATACAAGGACCCACTCTTAACACAGACATGTATATAAATGAAGTGCTATGCTGTGATATTCTAGATGTGATTTACTGAGATGTTCCCACTAATGCATGGGAATTTTTTATTGCGTTGTACACACACATGCACCACTGTAAACACGTGAAGGTCTCAACAATTGTCAGTAGTTGGTTCTATTTTTCCACCATGTGAGTTCTTGGTATAGAACTCAGGTCGCCAAGAAAAGCACCTTTAACTACAGTCCTAGTTTATTCTATATTTCTGTGATCAAACACCATGACCAAAAGCAACTTCAAAAGAAAAGGGTTTATTTGGCTTACATGGCCTAGTCATGGTCCATGATCCGTCAGTGTGGAACATCAAGGCAGGAACTCAAGCAGAGGCCTGACAGCAAGAACTGAGGCAGAAACCACAGAGAAATGTGGATGAATGGCCTTCTCCCCATTGTTTGCTCTGTAGGCTTTCTTACATGACCCAGGGTCTCCTTCCAAGGCATGGCAGTGCTTCCAGTGTCTGGAACCTTCACTATAAATATAAATTTAAAAAAAATGCCTCATATATTTGCCTACAGGCAATCTGATGGAGGCATTTTCTCAAATTGTAGTCCTTCTTTTCAGATGATTCTAATTTGTGTCATGTTGAAGAAAAAAACCTAACTAAAATTCTCAATAACAGTTCTTATCAACTTTCTGTGTTATTTTTATATAACTTCACATGAATATATAATTCCCTCAAAATTAAAGATTACTTAATAAAAATATGTGCTATATATACATCTACAAAAATGCCAGATGTAGAAAATGAAGTGTAAAAGAGTTCTTTTTAGGATTGTTGCTACATTGAGACTTGTCTATGTCCATAATTCTCACACTTAAAGAATTTGAACAGGCTTTTTAAACAGAGAATTTTAAAAATATATATAATGATATTTTAACATACGATTTTCTCACACTGCTTTAACCCCCCACCATACACATTTGTATATATTGCAGTAATTTGAATTGAGCCCCCATATGTGTCCCTGCTCAAAAAGAGTTCATATTTTTATCTATTTTATGAAAATGATATGCATATATAAATTATTTATATATATATACAGATTATGTTTTACTCCTATATATGAATATATCTGCAACAAGATTATGTATTTCATGACATTCTCCATGGAACCCAAGGTAGAGGCCTTCCAGTGCTTCAGCCCTGGCTTACTTCCCAATAGTTTAATTTTTTTCTATGGAGACAGAGCCTTCTTCTCTGTACCTCTCCAACTTTGACAAACTGAAGGTATACATAAATCTAAAGTATAAAGTAATATTTATATGATTTCATTTAGTGGGATTATTTGTTATTTCTTGGCTGAAATACTTATATGTATGTACGCCTCTGTGTATATTTGTAAGTATCAGTTGAATATTATTTGCAGGTAGTGACAATTTTCTTAGTACATTATAGTTTTTGTCTACTAAGACTAGGAGACTTCATCTACAGAGTTATTATTAATTTTTAGTTAGAAATTTTCCTGTCAATTGCACATAAACCATGACTCTATATTCAAAGAGCCCTAAGTTTTTTCAAGTATATACAATATATTTTTCAATATATTTGAATTTATTTATTTGCATTTGTGCAGGTGTACACATGTGTCCCAGTGGGAGTGGGAAGGGCAGAAGTCAATATGTGGACATTGATTCATCATATGTAGTTCCTGGGAATTGAATACAGGTTGTCAGCATTGGCAACAAATGACTTTTCACTGCTAAGGCATCTTCTTAGCTTGTGTAAAACATATTTTTAGCAGGATATTCGATGCTACATTATACATTACTTTTACTTATCCCATGCCTCATTTCCTGTTTAGTCATCTTCCTTTTTATTTATGTATCTTTAATTTGCAGAAGAAAAGAATGACTAGAGTTCTTTGGTTTTGTAACACGCAAGTTTTTGCATTGCCCAGTCTATTTTGTACACAAATAATATAGTATAAGTAATAAAGACTTGCAGACATAGTTACAAATTGAGATCACTTATTGAATATCACGGGTTTCTCTATTCTTTCTTCATTATATTGTCAAGTAATGGGTTCAGTTTAGGTAGTTACTAAATTGACATCTTTCTAATTTTGTAACAAAATATGCATATACAAGTAGAGTGCTTGATTTCTGTGGTGGTTTACATGAGAATTGTCCCTATTGACTCATATATTTGAATGTTTGGTTTCTAGTTGGTGAAACAGTTTTGAGAAAGATTAGGACACTTGACCTTATTGAAGGAGTGTGTCAATGTGGTGCTTTAAAATTGCAAAAGCCCTTGCCTTACCAAGTCTATTTCTTTGCCTCACCCAGTCTCTTTCTTTGTCTCAAAGTTGAAGATATATATAATCTCTCAACTCCTACTCCAGTGCCATGCCTGCTTACTGCTATTGAGCTCCACGCATGCCATGAAGGTCATAGACACTAACCAGCTGAAACTATAAGCAAGGCCACAATTAAATTATTTCTTTTATACATTGCCTTAGTCATGACGCATCTTCACAGTAATATAAAAGCAATAAGACAGCTTTTTTATAAATAAACATTATATATGCTTATAGAGTATTATCTTACTTTTATATATTTTACCATACTACTCTATTTCCAGCTATTATTTCTATCATAAACAACAACAACAATAAGAACAAAAATATCACAGCAGTACTTCATCATCTACTATGTTTGGATTAAAAGAGTTTTTTATTTACATATTTTACCCAGCAGGCAATGGACCTAACTATTGTCCTTAATCACATTCCTCATACATACGATTATTGAAATACTTACTCCTATTATACTACAATTGACTTTTACTTGCTAACCCTCTTAGTAGAATGCTATGTTTATGACATTTGAAAAGAAAACAGCAATTTTGAGGTTTTGGCAAATTTTAGTAAGTGTATTAACACAAACCACAAAATGAGGTTCATTTGGGAATATTTTCATGATAGGATGTGCCAGCCTATCTAAAGTCATCACATAAGGTTGGCTTCATTTTCTACCTTGGGCAAATCCTACCTGGGTTGTTTTGGAAATAATTTAAGTCCACATCTAGCACTGGCACAATGGATGTGGCATTGAGGCTGGAGAAGTCAGTGTATCCTACCTTCCTTTCCTAGTCCCTGGGAATATTCTTCTTGGGTTTAGAAGACTGTATTGCTGAGCAAAGTTTATCTCTGTCCCTAAGGATCAGTGGGGAATGAGAAACATCAGTGATTTCATTTCCAGTACTCGAAAGACTGGAGTGAGTACAGAAAAGGCTTCCCCACTTATCTCTATATCTCTCTGGTTGTGTTGACATGTGCATGGCAGTATTTAGAATTCATGTTCAATAGAATATGAATATATAGAATATGTAATTTTATTTTCTTAATGAAATTATAAAGAAGTCCTTAGCCTATGTTATAGGTAAACTGGTTATTTAATGTTCAATTAATTTTAGATTTTCAGTTGGGTTATTGGATACATTTTTAGCTTTCACTGTCTAAAATAGTTGTTTATTTTTGTATTTGTTTTTTAGTTTTTCAAGCATTCATGTATTCTTTTCATTTCTTTTAACTAAGCAGAGAGTTTAAATTAAAATAAAGTTTAAAAAGCAATTATAAGACTCTTACTTTGGCAGTTGTTTATAAGCCATTCTTACCTGGTAGGAAATGTTAATTTATATGCCAAAAATTCTCCTATATTTTAATAAAAATATCACGTATCAAGTAGAATAAAAACTTATACTGTGGGAGTTTTGTGCATCTTGTTTTTGAAAATCACCTTGCACTTACAAGTGGAAATCATTTTTCTGCTTATAAATTAAATATCACTACCCTCCCTACATGTAAACTAAGCTCCACGCCTTTGCCATTTCACTGGAACCTTTTCTGGAACTGATCAGTGCTCTATATTGGAAAGCCGCTGAGATTAAAACTGCCTTGGTGTACAACATTTTTTTTTTCCTTTTTCTAAAGATAAAGGCCATTCCAGTAAGGTAGTTCACTAGTTAAAAGTATCCCAAAAGGTTGGGAACCACAATGAAAACAGACATAGCTTCCTACGAGGGGACAGAGTTGAGCAGAAGTCTTCATACTATAGTCCTCCCGGGGTCTCAGGGGCTTGGATTGGATCTGACAGTGATGGGCTAGTCTTGACTGCTTCCTTTCTTTGTACCTTGCCCTGGTCCTTGAAAAGAGCACACATCAGACTCCCGCTGACACCGGGGAGGCTTCATAAATCAGGCAGTGAGTGCTCTGGCATGGACCTTTAGCCACGGACTTCCCTCCAGACCTGACACCTGTCACCTTTTAAAGAGTGTACATTCTCTGTCACTGTAGCTGAGCCGTGTCTCTTCTTTATCCACTCTCATATTCTATCTAGGTGGCATTATCAGGACGGCTGTCCATACGATTCAATTGCTGCTATACTGGGCTTACATGGCCTATATTTACACCCTCTGAAATGCCATTCCCTGATAAACATTAGCTAGACGATTAATAACATAATATATCAAGCATGATGTATAATATTAAAAAGCATAATATATTAAAAGATCTGTAAGCATGTTTTTTTTAAATCAGATTGAATTTATGTTTGTGATTTTTGCTAGAATGCATTTAGTGAGCTTATAGTTTGTAAGTGTCTTAAGAAACAGTGAATTAAGGGCAAATATCTTAGAAATCAAGAATCTGTACCTCTTGTCCTAAGTCAGTGACCCCTCGTTTAGTTTTTATAGCATATATCCTCTCAGTGATAGCCTAGTCCCAATATTGCAAACTTTATCTGAGTCAACAATAGTATTGTTAGCTTTGTGGAACTTTCCACCCATGGAGAAGAGTTATTTAAAAGGCTTGGAACAACTTTTCAAGTCACTAATGCACAGAAGCATATATTGCCAATGTTTGCATATTAATGATATTAAAATTAAATAATGAACATATATTGGACCTCTCTATCCTTACCCAAATTAGTGTTTTTAATTGAATTTTGAATTCTTTTGAAGCAAATGAACACCACAATGTGTTTATAATTGGAGGTATTAAGTGCAAAATACAAGCCAAGGGTCCTTAAAAGGAACAGGAAAAAAAAGTCAGTTTTCTATTGATTGCACTATGGTGGGATAAATGTGTGGCTTCTGCCTTTAATGGAAGTTGATTGTTCAGGGATGTGCCGGCGAGACTGGTCGATGCTTGAGCTGTTGTTTACTGGGAAGGACAATATCAATTTTCCAGAGGGATGATTGGTGGGATGTCAAGGCTGTCACCCCTTTCTCCTCGTCACTGACAGACAACCCAGTGACAATTACCAGAAAGGGACATTGACTGCATTGGCATATACACTAGAGGATATAACTGGCAAACAAAAAGAGGGGAAGGCACTCTAGTAAGAAAGATATAATCAGTGGTTGTCAGGACTGGTTACATAGATGATGACTGAATAACAGGAACACAGTGCGCTACTGTCCTCATGGAGGGACCTCAGGATTGTGTCATCCTGCTTGGGAGATTAATGTGGAGTATTGGGAAGTACCATTAATTGCTGGAATTATTTTTCTCTCCCAGTTAGCATTATAATAAAATGTTTTCATTTACTTATTCTTTATTTTCCTTTTTGAGAAAAGAGGATTCTGGAATTATATTGGGTTTGAAAGTTGATATTTTCACTGACTGGAATGGTTGTGTGTGCTATGTTCCTTCCAGAGTTAACTTTCATGAGTTTTCCTCCTCATCTCATATTACTGCCTTATGTGTGATGCACAAATAACAAGAGAACTACTATAAACACTGGGCAGGCAGGCGATGTCCTACATCATATATCTCTATTTCTATCTTTATCTCTCTCTCTCTCTCTCTATCTATCTATCTATATATGTATATATATACATATGTGTATATATATATATATATATATATATATATATATATATATATATATATATATATACATGGTGTTCTAGAAAGCTTTTTGTGGTCCCATATTATCTTACTTCCACTCTAATGATTAATAATTTCTAATAAGCTTAAATATGAAATATCAGGACTCCTAATACCTCAACTCACATGTAGACAAACTCACATCGAAAAGGAACAGGTTACAGCATCAGAACTGCAAGATATCTACATTGTCCTCTGTAGGAAACTATTCTTTGTGTTTATTGACAAACTTAATCTATTTAATTCATTATATCCATCCAGACAGCATCTTTGTATCATCATTTTCTACTGGAACTATATTATTTGTTAAAATTCATGAGAATTGCTTCTGCACATTTAGACTTCAACATTTTAATTTTGTAAGAAAGGAAAAAAATTCTCTCCATCAAAATGATGATAGTTATTCATATGCTGTAAAAAAGAAGAAGAAGAAGAAGAAGAAGAAGAAGAAGAAGAAGAAGAAGAAGAAGAAGAAGAAGAAGAAGAAGAAGAACAAAGTTGTCAGTTACCTGAGAAGAGGTTCTGGTTGGCAGCACCTGCCTAAACTTATGTTCATTTGCCTCAGGATGATTTACTCTGGAACACTGAACACTAAAAGAGATTAAAGTAATAATTGATGGCTGGTCATCTTTCTCCATGAGTTATACATGCCATGATATTTACATGTTTTTTTCCCATGTGAGAAATATTTTTAACTCCATTTTACACAATTTAAAAATTATATAATTATTGAAACTTTGTAAACATCAGTAAGTATAAATTATAATATGAGCAGTTCCATATTATTTCAACTGTTTAGAGAAAATGTCATTTTGAAAGTTGATTGTGTTACCTTTTTGGTAACATTACTAGAGTTTATAAGAAAAAATGTTATTTAAGCATTTTGGTGATGTTAATTTCTAGCTTAACTTATATGATGAATGATTTTGATAATACTTTTTTTTTTAAAACTATTAAGAAAATGATCATCTATAAAGGAATTTCTGATTCAACTTCCAGGATATTCATGCAAAACTTGTCATTAATTTTCTCCATAAACCATGGGATAATTGAGTTTACATTTAACTCATTAAAAATAGACACTTAAATTTTCAGAAGATTATTTCAGAAACCCAAGGCATACCCGGGTCCTCTGGGAGGAAATCAACTGACCATTGCATCAGTCCTGGAATAGTGACCCTCCTCCTTGTCAAGACCAACCGTATTTATCCCATTTCCCAGCAGATAAACATTTGCAAGGCAAATAATAAATTAGCCATTAATCAGAAGAATGTTTGTATTCAATGAACTCTAAATGGAGTGGAGATGTTAGGTAGATAGACAAGGTGAATCAACAAGGCAGAATCAATCATGAGAGAGAGCCTCCTGTAGCTTAGAAAGCATCAGCTAGCACACGGAAAGAATTTGTAAAGCAAGAACATGTTTTAAAGAAAGAAAAATTACTGATCAAAAAGCTGTGGATGAACGTTAAGAATGGATACAGAAGTCACACTCCTTATATATATTTATTCCTCCAGATTAAAATTATGTCATTAAGAAGTTTGGGTTGATATTACATATTTCTTTTTCAAACCTTTGCTGATTTAATTGTTTAAACCTAGAAAAGCCTTTAGATTTCTTAAAAGTTTCCTGTTCAAATGAAGGACCTGGCGGCTATAGAATTTCAAAAAACAACAAGGGCTCTCAGTGGTGTAGTATTGTTTCTTCTTAGTGTGTTTGTCGATTCATTTGTACATACAGACTTACAGGTTCCAAATCTGAGAAACTCTCACTTATCTAACTATTTAAAAACCAGGAGATAATGTGAAAGTCAATTCACCTTTTACACCCCATAATTTCCTCAGATATAAAACAGGTCAACACTGCCAATGTTCATAGAATGTATAGGAACACTCTGTAAATTAATTCTAATTATTTACATTCAAATATTTCTGAAATTTAGTTATTTCTCATGTTTCTGAATATTAGATCTAATAAGTTAGAAATGGGTATCTTGTTTCTGGCGATATTCTAGCTAAGAGGGTTGAGAGGCCCAGTAATTATGAGAACGCAATATTATCTTCTGCTACTCCCTTGAGGTTAGAAAGGACAACCTTTGTTTTCTTAGAATTAACCATCAGGGAAATTGCTCTTGACTCCAAACACCTACCATCTGGCACATTCTGTCTTAGCATTGTCACACGGAGCGCATTAGGCTTCCTAAAAGGTGAACATTCAGTGAATCCTGGACTCTCCAAATGCTTGTTCAATTACCTACTCAAAACCATAAGAAGGGGTGAAAATGAAGCAGAAGCTAATGCTGGGAGCTGCTCTGTGAGCTCCTTTGCCTCTGTTCACCCTCTCTCTTCCCTCCAGTGTAATTCAATCCCCAAATTAGTTTTCCTACACTGGAAAGTTTGTGAAGTAATAACACCTTTTAAACAAGATATTAAGTGGTTCATAGATATCCTCTCTTCAAAGCTTTGTTGAATTTAAAAAAAAATGCTCTTAGTCAGGAATTTTAAATGAATAGTTAAGATATTGATTAACATTGCCCCAAGCAGAGTGTGATTATTATTTTTTTTTTTTGGAAATTTATAAGACTTGAGTTATATTCATCTAAGAAAAAGAACCTTCCTATTATATTTCTACTATGGAGAACATTTAACAAAATACACTTAACTAGCTTTTAAAGACCACTTGCTGTAGTTCTTGTTTGTGTTATCATTTGCCTCCAGTTTATTATCCATATTTCTTTACATTTGGTACCTAGTTGAGACCCTTAACATGGATTTCTCGGGACAATTATTCAGCTTTTCCATTTACCTCAAGATTTCCTCAAATCCCCTCTTTTTGCTTTCTTTAGATTCTCTCCTGAAGTTCATTTCTAAGACTATCTTAATATTTTTCTTTTTACTTTCACTCTGTACATATCAGATGTTTCTCTTCTCAGTTCCATTTTTTTCCCTATGTTAAACCAGAAAATTAGTGGTCTTCCTTCTATACTTGAGCATGTAAACAACCAAGGACCATAAACTTCACATAGGATTGTGAGCATATACACTGCAGTCAATATTTCTTCCAGAACTATGCTTGAACATACACGCATATACATACATTGTCAATCTATAAATATAATATCAAAAAATTCCCAAATGAAATCTTCCATACACATTTACCCTGAATAGTATCCAATGCCTTCGATCAATCTGTAGTAAAAAAAAGCCCTCAAAAGAAGAAATAAACAGTGATAAAACATTAAAAACATTACACCTAAGGCAATGATCACAGCATTTTATATAGTTGCTTCTTAATTGTTTTATATATTTATTTAAATTCTTCATCATATAAATAACTGCATAATCAAAATATATATCTTGATCTCCATAAAGCATGGTACCTTATGACTATACTCTTTAAGATATAACATCCCCTTTTGTTTAATGGATTGCCTCAATATATCTTGTTACAAGTAAGATCACTGTTATCACAATGTCAAGTGTGAATCTGAATAGGACCAGAAATACTAGTGTCTCTCTCTATTTGTTATTGTGTAGACACCACATCGAAGCAAGCATGTGGGATCTTGATATGAATGCAGTTAACTTGGGTATTTGCCAAAGGATTCCAAGTAATTCACTGTGATATAATTAGGATATTGTAGGTATTTGAAATGTGCCTACTGTGTATGTTCTTTTATTTTTAAGTTAGTTGTTTTTACAGTTTCTCTTGCCAAAGTTTTACTTCAAAACATTGAAAGAAAAAGCTGTTTTATAAAACCTTGCATAATCAAAACTGAGAGAGCTTTACTGTTTTATTATTACCGGGGTGAGTACTTGCTTTAGAAATAGTTTATCTATGTCCTTACACAAGTTTCAAAACTTCTGGTCACTTCTTAATAGCTCTTCCGGTCTCAGAAGGTAGCTGTGTAAAACTTTACTAACTAAGCCTGTGAAATGTAAAGGAAAAGTGTTAAGTAGAAGGCCTCAGTACATGGTAAATTTTAAGTATTATTCTTTCAAAATTAGGAACTGCAATATAGTTACTCAAGAAAATCATACATGAAATCTACATGTCAGAAGATATAAACAAATACCCTTAGAAAGAATGGGACAACGTTTTGAAGCTAGGTTAGACAAGTTAGAATGAAAATTTTATATATATATATATATATATATATAAAATATATATATATATATATATGAAATAGATTAATATATATATTTATATATTCTTATATATAAATATAAATAATATGAGTATATATAAAATAGGGTATAAATTAGAAATGCATAATGACCTATTCAGTTCCCTAGTTTGCAGACAACAAACAAACTGATAATGTTTGAATTTGTATGCTGAGCATTGTCAACAGAATTAGGACCTTAGGCAAGGAGCAGAGTGGGATATAATAAGAGCTGTTCCCAGTGGGGTCTGGGGGAAAGCCCCAGCAACAACAACAACAAAAAAAAACAATGTAACTAAATTTAACTCTGTAGTTTTATGCTCAAACACAAACAAGCAAGTATAAATATATAAACATTAGATTAAGAAGTGGTCAAAATATATAAACATTAGATTAAGAAGTGGCCAAGGCTTTGAAGGATTTTAGGTGAAGAGATTCTAGACCACTACTGTGGGGTTAAATTGCCTCTTAGAAGTTGGGGTTCTGGGCTTGCTCTCAGGAGACAGGCTCCAGAGGAGTCTATTTGTTACCAGATAAGAATGAATGACAGCAGCAATCAGGCTCATGGCTCCCATGGAATGACAGCTATTGACAGGATTCTGGGCTGAGTTTGAGACAGTGAGAGAGTCGATAAAAACATCAGGGCTTGCTTGGAGCAACACTGCAAGCGATGCTTCAATTTACCACCTGGAAAAGAGCCACAGTTCTTTCCCTATATTTAGTGTTGATGTAATCTAGCACATTGCTTAATCTGTTTACCACTAAGAACACTTGTAAGGGGGGTCCTTAGTACTGCACAGAGGAAGGAATACACAGAAGCATAGGTTTTTGCACTCAGCTGCTTATTAGGCCTAGAAAATAGATCACATTTGAATCACCAAACAAAATAAAGAGTTTAGCACATAGCAGTAATCGCTGGAGAATAAAATTGTTGTTTAAAAAAGATAAAGTACTCTTAGTCTGTCCTCAGGGACTTTTTATATGTGTTCTATACCATCTTCAGTAGAAAAAAATGAATAAACTTCAAACGATTAACAGAATATTAAAAATGCACAAAGTATATATTAGATATATTATCATTATCATATGCAACATCTTATGTTATGCTTCTGTCTAAAATAAAATACTCCTACTAAGTATTCCACATGTATTCCTGAAACTTACTATATAAAAACATATACTCTCAGATAAACATCACACAGTCATCATAATTTTAATAGTAGCAATGATAATTCAAGTGAAATGACTTTTGAAAGAGTTGCCAATGGTCCAAAACCTACAAAACTATTTAACTCACCAGAAAACCTGATGAATTATTACAAATTTAATATTAGCCACAAATATTAGCACAACTTCAAACCAAATCCTAAAGACAATGTAACCAAATAATAAGAGCTTTTAAAAGTACTAGATTATTTAAATCTCTCTTGCTTGACAATGCTTAATATTTCCCATCTACTTTAATAGAAACTGTACTAGTATGAGATGAATTGGTGTTTTTGTTATATCAGGATCATGTCAACAGCTTAAGAGGTTATAGAGACCATTCAGCTCAACTGATCGCCTGAGCCTATTCTTTGACCTATTGTAGATATCATAAACACCAAGATGGACACATAGTTTGTTCTACATGGTTTTGTTCCAGAATGGTTTGTCTGGCTTAATCTGCTTGGCCACTTGAAGCATTCTCAATGAATAAATTGAACCATATCCAAGGAGAAAAAATCCAGAGAAGCATATTATTTACTAATTATGTTTAAAATACAATCCTGTTTTTAAAATTTTTGCAAAAAGTAAAGATAAAAAAGAATATGACTTACCAAAATAACTCAGAGAACAGTTAGATTGAAAACAGCATTCTTTAAGAAGATTAATATACAATAGTACTGGGGTTTAAATCTTTGAATATATATTAATAATGTCAGGCCTAAATATCTTTAGTGATATTAATTGGTTAGTATGTAATTATGATAAAAATATATTGAAAATCAAAGTCATGCAAATTCTTGACATTTCTCAGGTCTAGTAAAGTTAATTAGCCTGGTATTATTAAGAATGCTACTGTTGTTAACATCTTTCTATTGGGATTGGATTTAGCAGACCCTAACGTTGTTTATGCTAGATGAAAATTATGGTGTTGCTAGGGTTATCCTACTGTTGTGAAAGTTGTCAGTCACCTCTTGATTCTGTAAGGATAGTTATTTCATGCATACTGATTTGTTTCATGCTGTTGAAAGATTTAATTTTATATTTGTCCTGTTTTGCAACCTTATTTAACATAAATAATTGAAAGTAAAGTAGTGCATACCTAGAAATTTCCAACAGGTGCAGCCAAGTCTCTGTGCAATCCAGTGATACCTCTTGTAGTACCAGTAATTAATATTTGTGGTGGTGAAAAATCCCAAACAATTCAGAAGTCATTCATCAAATCATAAAACACTTTTAATATAGAGGGGCATCATGTACATGTATGTGTGAATGTATATATGTATGTGCATGCATTTTCAGTTCTACACTCACATACTCACGTACCTTGTACATATGTTAGTTGGTGTCAGGTGTACTCCTCTGTCATCTCCATCTTATTTTGAGACAAGGTCTCAAAGTTGAACATGTAGTTTCTTATTTTGGCTACACTATGTGTCCATCAAACTCCCAGTATTCTCCTTTATTGATATGTCCAGCACTGGAGTAATAGGCACTCAAGACCCAGCTTGTTACATGAGTTCTGATCCAAACATTGATCTGCATGCTGGTACAGAATGTACTTTACCCACTGAGCTGTATCTCCGCCTCTCTAGAGCTAACTCTGGAGGACCATGACAACCACTGGATTTGGACAAACAAGATATTCTCAGTCTGAGTTTTTAAGGCATCACCAGCCCCGAAGGAGCAAACAGTATCTAAACAAATGATTCCAGCATGGCAGAATACAGTGTCATTAGCACCATAATCGCGATATGTATAAACCTGACCAGTAATTCTTAAGGAAGGATTGATTAATTCTGTCTGAAGTTAGGTAAAGAAGAGGTTGAATTTGAGCCCATTCCTTTGAATAATACATGAGACAACACGAGTTCGGAAATTGAGTAGTTTAGCCAGGGAGCTGCCAACCTATCGATCAGCTGATGAGAAGACAGAACTTAGACCTAGCAGGCCTAAATGAATAGTGAGCTGACAAGATCAAGGCTCTCTGCCATTTGTAGCCTCAGCTCTGAAATTCTACGGAACGGATGCACAGAGCAGCTTCTCCAGAGGGTGAGGTGGCCCCACAGGCAGAAAGAGTTTTAGAAAGGGGCTGGTGAAGAATGTGCAGAAATGCTAATCCCTAGGCTGCGTAAAACTTTGTCTAAGACGTGAATGCAAGGATGCTTAGAAAAGAAAAAAGGGAAATCTGAATGTTCTGCGATAGTACCTCAGTCTATGGACGAGAATGATGAACAAAGTGTGAGGGCAATCATGACCCCTTTAATTGCTTTTATTCCCACCTTTCTCCATAGCATATGCACAGATTCCAGGTTGTCCTTGCTTCACACTTTATTTCGAGGGTGTCTGGTCTTACTTGTTTTTCTGTGTCAATTATTTACCTTTTGCTGTGAGCAATTACAGGACAAATGCAGCTTATGGAAGGAAGGGTTTATTTTGGTTCACGGTCACAGGGTCCACTGTGTCATGGAGAAGAAGTGGTGGCACCAGGAGACTGAAGCAGCAGTTCACATTGCATGCAGTCAGGAAGTGGAGCGATGACTCTCGAACTACCAGGTCATCTCCATCTCAGGCCAGCCAGGGCTACAGAATAGTGAGCACAGTTGAGGATGGCACTTCTCATCCTAGCTAACCTCCTATGACAATTCCTCACAGACATGCCCCCAAGATTGTTTCCAGAGTATTTATTATCCCATCAAGTTGTTAAGATTAACCATCACATGTTCCTAAAGTAAGATATTTGTCAGAAATAAAAATTCCTATGTTGAAATTCTAGATCATGAAATTCCAAATGTATCCCTAATGCTCTCTGTTACAATCACCTTATGTGATTATGGAAATAAACCTTGGTATTATTTTTCCTTTTGTCGCAATTTTTAACATAACACAATGTAAGCGATATATATTTTGGCTCTCTATTTTAAAGTGTTCTGCCTATGGTTATGCAGGCTTAGAATGTAGCTGAGTAGACATCAGGAACCTATAGAAATGAAAACTGTTCACCTCATGGAGAGCAGGCAGCAAAGAGAAGAAGTAACTGAGAGCGTGGTACAGTTATCTTGTGCACATACTCAGTGAACTAGTCTCTTCAGTAGAGAAGTATTTCCTAAGTTTCTAGAATGTTCCCAAATAGTGGCACCAGTTGGACAACAAATATTCAGCCTTTGAGCCATGGCAGGGACATTTCACATCAAAACCATTATGCTCATCCTGAATAAAAAATATCTTGTCAATATTATATACATACATACACATATGACACACATGGTCATACATGCACATATGAGCACACTCACATGCATGTGCACACACACATAAGTGCTGAAAATCATGGATCAACTGAGCCTATATTCAATATGCTCAGAACCCTTAACTAGCCAACGTATAGATAAAAACATGAAGCCTATTTTCCAATATCAAAAACATGAAGCCTATTTTCCAATATCAAATAGGTCATGTGACTTATTGAAGACATGCATGTGCAAATTCTGTCAACATAGAATGGCAGTTTCAGCTGGAACTTCAGTTAGAGCTCATGATTATTTGTTTCATCAGAGCTACAGTTGCTGATAATACCCTTTATCACGGGACAACTTTGCACTATATATGGCTACCCTGGAAAGAGAGATAAATTAAAAATATTAAGTTCAGTTTCTTCTGGGAGAATATTGCTTTCACAATTTAGTATACATGAACTATTGTAAGTCAAGGACATCTTTCTATAGGTATTGTCTTTATAGCTGTAGTTAGGCTAAAATGAGATTATCAGGGTGGGCCTAAGATTCATATGATGAATTTTCATAGTAAAAATAAGGATAATACATACATAAGGTGATATTTACCATGAAGACACATGAAGAAGATGTCCATTGGAGGGACCAATCAACCCTGTTTTAATTTGTTCTTGAATTTTCAGCCTTGAGACATAAGAGAAGATATATTTTTGTTCAGTAATCCATGAAGAATGAGATAGTTTGTTATAACAGTTCCAGAATACAGTGTACAGTAAGGATAGAGATTATGTTTGTTTATTTCCTTAGTTCAATTGCATGAATATTTTCTATCAAGTAGAGTATCACATTCAACTCTAGAATGATGACTATCATTGCTCATATAATATATAACTAGAAATCACTGTTTGATGGACTCTTGTTATTTTTTCATGATGTCACCATTCATAGAAATACCACTTCTGTGCGCTGATGTTACAGGTAAATATTTTTATTCTCATCTTTCCTTGGTATAAAAAGAGGCATTTTCTAAAATTTTCACAGCGTGTAGGCCAGATAAGGTTGCAACATAAGAGTTAGTATCTAATCCCTTCTGGCCATGGTCATCATTAATTCCTATTAAACGCCAATTGCAACTTTCGTATACAGATATTTATGGGTGTGTTCACCGAGTGATGAACTTGTTTGTAAGACTGGTGTGATGAAGCCTCAGGAGGTTCCCTTACCACTGGACAACACATCTTTGAATCTCCAGAGCTGGCTTGAGCTAATTATGAAGTAGGTGCGTTTCCACCCTATAAATCTTGAGTCAGCCAGTTTTTAAATTCTAGGGTTCTTGAAGTGTTTGATCTTTTAATCAGAAATTCAGAAATAAAGCCAGACATTTAGTTGTGGAAAAATGTTAGTTTATCTGAACCTAGTTTTAGGAAATAGATGAATTAGAAGTGGGGAAGGATATATGAACTGCAATAAATTGGGCGAATCTTCAGTACAGAACTGATACAGATAAAATGCTAAGAGTTCAATGAATACTTTCTGCATAGGGGATGAAAGTGAATCTTGGGACATAAGTTTTATTAGTCACTTTTTTTTCTAGCTGTGATAAAATGGCATAACCCAAGACGACAAAGAACAAAGGGTTTCTTTTGGCTTGGTTTTTCAGAGGGAAAGTCCATAATGTCAGAAACATGGCTGCAGACAGATTGAGAAGAAAGCTGAGACATTAAATTTTCAACTACAGATAATAATCAGAATAAGAGAAAATAGGGAGAGAGTGAAACACACACACACACACACACAGAGAAAGAGGAAGGCAGAATGGGAGAAAGATACATACACAGAAAGACAGACAGAGAGAGGGAGGAAGAGGGAGAGGTGGAAAGGGGAGAAAGAGAGAGAGAGGGAAACTAATTGGACACAAGACTGTAAACTCACAGATACATCTACTAGAGTGGTACTGACTAAGCAATGTTCCCATCCTAAAACTTCTAAAGCCCAACTAAATGTTACTCCACTTTAGGATCAAGTGTTCAAACATCAGTTTCTACAAGAGATGTTTCTCATGAAAATAAATACAAGAGTATTTGTAGCCTGCTTTGACATGGTATGGTCATAAAGGTTATAAGCATCCTGGGATGGGGAAGGAGCAGTATTTCTAGATGAAGGGTTTAAGCCCAAGTGAGAAAATATACCTCTTCCATTTAACCAATCGACAGAAGTTGAATTTCCTTGAGGTTTTTCTAATGATTAGCTTAAAGAAATTATTTTGTAGGACATAGAAATACTTAGGACTATTTTCTTAGGACTATTTACCCATGTGATATTCTACTTCTTTCATGGTTACCTGAATGAGGATGAACTAGGGACTATTTCAGTATCTCTAATTAGAAAAACAAGACTAGTTGTCTATGATACTATTTTTGATAGTGTTAGATTCTGATACAATGTGTTGTACTTTAGTAGTTGAGAGAATTTGCTGGTAACAATAATTTGCATCACTGCCTAAAATAGTTAAATGTTCATACATATAGAACCTGTGGGTACAAGATGTATTTGAATCCATGCAGTGTAAAATTCCACATGTTCATTTGTTGTGTTACGTTTCATAGATGTCTATCGCTAAATGCTACAACTAGGCTTAGAACTAGGCGAGGATTGCAAAGTCAATCATCAATGGGAGGAGAGGCCCTTGGCCCAGTGAAGGTTCTGTGCCCCAGTGTAGGGGAATGCCAGGGCCAATAAGTGGGAGAGAGCGGGGTGGCAAGCAGGGGGAGGGGGGAGGCAAAAGGGGTTTTTTTCTTGTTGTTTTTTGTTTTGTTTTGTTTTGTTTTTTGGTCTTTTTTTTTTGAGGGGAAACTGGGAAAGGAGAAATCATATGGCATGTAAATAAAGGAAATATCTAATTAAAAAAAAAGAGAAAATTGAATACTCAAAAAAAAAAAAAAAAGAAAGAAATAGGCGAGGATGAGAACAAAAACATAACCACAAAGACAGGGACCAGGAGTAAGTCTGTCTGTAAGAATACATGTGAACCAGCAGATGCCTGCCTTAAGGGATATATGACAAACATTTTTGATCCAGGTGTAGTTATATCAGAAGAATTCTTTTACAGTGGAAGGAAAGAGAAGTTGCTAATGGAGAAATGTACAAAGGTGTAGATGATGCTGACGAACAGGTTTCTGGGAATGGGTATTCCTAGTAGAGACCATGAGAGAAGGAGCAAAGACATTTCTAGATGGAAGGGATACCTGCCGTCAGGGTCCGGGATGAAGGAATCCATACAGGCAACAGTTGAACAAGACGTTGAGTGTGGGTAGACCAGCAGTTATAAAGTCCACAGGCATTTCATGAGGTGGTATAAAAACAAAAACTACAGGGGGAGAATCTTGATTCTCAATTTCAAAGTGGGGAAATCTAAACGGCTGCATGTACTACGGACGAAGGGAGCACAAGAGGGTGGAGGAGCAGATCTTTAGCATCAAGGACTGAATGGCAGTGGTGCTGCCAACATGTGGAAGTGTGGACAGCTGAACAGAAGCAGCAGCTGCCGAGCCAGATGAAATGTTGTTGTTTCTTCCCAGAGTACAAGGATGAATCCAGTTAACAGAAAGGGCGATTTTATTTTGTTCATGCAATGGAGGAATCACGGCTGGATAACATTATATGGGGGGGGGGCAGATATAATTGGTCGCATTTTACAGACTTTCAGCCTTATTCTATTTGTTTGTTGGTTTGTTTGGTTTCCTAGCCGATGATGAATCATACTCATATGAGCATTGCAGTAGAAAAAAAGTCAGCATCAACTGATTTTCAACTCAAAGTTTTAATATTCACAAAGCAGGAAGTAAAAGCTAAAAATATCCTGCAAATTTTGTCACAATTGTAATCAAAGCAATTGTTTCTCATACAAAACTTTCAATGAAGTAAAGGGAGTTAAAGCAATAAGACTGATCATTTATTAAAAAAACAAACAGAAAAAGAAAAAGAAATGAACAACTGGGATTAACTACACTATCTCTATTAAAATATTTATTTTATAAAGTAATTAGGTTAAGACATGAATCTAAAATTGTTACTTGATATGGTTAAGCTAATTTGGTTGCGTAAATTTACTCATT
>NW_022196894.1:71523084-71525584 GCF_008632895.1 Mastomys coucha | reverse complement strand
AATACTCTGAACTAACACAGGATGATTGTCTCATTATTTCTATTTTATAGATAAATAGGGAGGCATAGTGACAAATACCCACATCTAGTTGTAGCTCATTGTATTCCCTTCCTCTGTCTCCCTTTCTCTCTTTTCCCCCTGCTGCCTTTCTCTTCCTCCCTTCCTCTCCATTTCCCTTCTTTTCTTGCTCTCCCTTGCTTGCTATGCTAGGTTCTGCAGATGAAACCCAGGACATTATGCATAACAGAACTGCACTATGCAACATCTGAGCAACAGACGTATTCACATAAAAATCAACCTTGGTTATTGATGGATGTTCGCACTTTTGTTCTTGTTTTTGAACTCCTCTTGTATATCTCTACAAAGACAAGGCAGTAGTTCTCAGGAACTCAAGGATCTGTCTATGCTTCCGTAGTCAGAAAGTTTTTTTTTTTCTTGTGGACAATTTGACCTCCTTTCTGAAAGATGCATGAAATTTCTGCAAAGCAGATCCCTATCTATATTAAGGAGTGATCATATGCCAAACACTCATGAGAGACCAGATTACAGCTAATGCCATACAGTTATCAGGAATACTGGAATTTTTTAGCTGAAGTTTGTTCTGTGGTCACCTACAGCTGCAGAGTGGCATTATCTCTGTGTCAAATGACAAACAGGAATCTTGACCTCTACTCTTAACTGCTGTGCCAGATGTTCCTTAATGTAAGAGATTTTGTCTCTGAGGGCTCTATAAACAAACCTGATCTGAATGGCTCCCACTAGGCATTCCTCAGGGTTATCAGATAAAAATGAACTCTACTTTCACTACAGACAGAACCTATTTGACTTCCTCTTAGAAAAAACAGTGAAATACTACATTATAACCTGTAAAAATACATAGGGTCCTGAAAGGAAGAGAGCGCAAAATAAAACTAAATTTCAACTGAACAGACTTTGGGCTTTTATATTGAATAAAGTACCTTAGCATACTACATTTTTTTCTTGTTCCATCAGTGATTAGATTTTGAGACTATGAAGAATGTGAGATCTACATCCAGAATTGCTATATTGCCTTTAATGTTAACAAGTCTGTGTTCTGTGTCTGATATCTAGAATAGTTGGGCAATAGCTTAGGTCTCTTCTGAGACATGAGTGAGGCCTTATGTCTTTCATCCCCAAACACACACACACACACACACACACAAACACACACACACTCTTACACATACAAATTCACATACTTATCTACACACACACACTGTCACACTCACACAGATACCCACAAAACCACACAAAACACAGAAACACACACTCACATATAAACTCACATACAATCTCAAACACATACACAGTTGCATACATACTTCCACATACAAAAATAGACTCAAATATGCAATCAGACAAATATACACACACTCACACACATACACTCACACATTCACACATACAACTCACATACTCACTGACACACTCACAAAACACACAAAACATACACAAACACACGCTCATATACAAACACACATACAAAATCAAACATACACACAATTGTACAAAAACGTTCACACATAAAAACATACTCAAATATACAATCACACAAATACACACACACTCACACACATACATTCACACATTCACACATAAAACTCACAATACTCACAGACACACACACTGACAAACTCACAAAACACACAAAACATACACCAACACTCATATAGAAAAACGTATACATACTCACACATTTGCAGAAATACATCCACACACAGAAATGTACTCAAATATATAATCACACAATCACACTCCCATCCACACACAATAAAACAAACAGCAACAATAAAAACCAGTGGAGGGAGAAAGAGGAGGGAGAAAAAGTAAAGAAACAGAAGATGAGGATCAAGACAAAAAAGAGGTAATGCTGAGATTCTCTTGAAATGGAGATCCTCAGTAGCAAACAACAGCTCTGGTACTTGGAAGATTGGCATTAGAGTGGGGAAGTAACTCAGTAAAAAGACTTCCTTGTAAGCATTAGGGCATGAGTATGACCTTCAGAAATCATGTCATTAGAATTGGAACTGGGGTTGACTCTTACAATCCTAGCACTGAGGAAACAGAGACACACAGATTATATACACCTTGCTACAATGGAAGTTTCCAATCAGTGAAAGATCCTGTCTCAAAGAACTAGGTATATGAGCTCAGCTCCCAAAGAAACTAAGGATATATGGCTACCTGTGGTGCCTCTTTAATGTATCAAACCCACACTGGTCACTAGGCTTTCTCAGGAAAGCAAGTACTAACCTTAGAGTCCAGCTCCTTTCAACACTTCTTACCACACTTCCTACCCTAAACTTCTCCAGCCCCTGAGCTTTGCTTCTCTTCCCATAGTTTCTAAATCCTATACAATCTGGCCATTGCAGACATAAGATCCTCTGGCTCTGCTCTTGGTATTCTTGATTCTTGATCCTCTCTCTTGTTTCCTTGGTCCTTGTTCTCTCTCTCTCTCTCTCTCTCTCTCTCTCTCTCT
>NW_022196894.1:71495004-71522947 GCF_008632895.1 Mastomys coucha | reverse complement strand
CCACCCTCTCTATTGCTCTGTACTTCTGCCTGTCCTCTTATGGCCATGGTCTATTCTTCTGGTCAAGTTCAGTCTATCTCTTCCATGATATCTCAAGCTGTTCTCTTCTGCATATCTACAATAAAAAAAAAAAAAACTTCTCTTCAGGCATATCTAGGAACAGTCATATCCTCATTATATTAAAAGTGGTTCCTGAAGTATGAAAATAGAGTTTGTCCTTGGGTCTCCTTGTGCACATATCAGACACATTATAAAAAGATGAGATAGACTCAAAGAAAGGCATCAGTGCAGAGTTATTGGTAGATGACCTTGGAAATACTCAAATGTTATAAACAAAAAGTCAAAACACAAACATAGAATTACACAAAACATATAACCTTGCCTTTCAGCTACACATACTAAGAATTTCTCAATTTATGTAATAAATGCTTCAATGCTAGGTCCATGTACTCATGATGTGCTGGGTGTCAAGCCTGTAATTTGAGTATATTATTTTACCTAATGCTGAAATGCCATAGTAGTTCAATTAAAATTAGTAGAACAGTTTGGCTTTTGCAATGTATACTTTGACCTGTTGTGCCACTGGCTAGCCCAGCTGAGAGCCATAAACTGAGCAGACTCTTAATTGTTCAGGGACACAGCCATAGGCCTAAATACTCCAGAGGGATTTACCCTGATCATTTGACTCTTTAAAATTGTGACCTAAGACAGATAGGAACCAAGTTCTCTGGGGAGTAGAGACTAATGCATTAAACTTGTCCCCCTATCTTGTTTTCAGTATTTACCACTTTGCTCTTGTTTTCCTTTTTGCCAAATAAAACTCAAGATGGCAGGAATGTTCTGAAAGTACAAATACATCTGAAAGCTTAATCTAATTGGGCAAAGATTAAATTTATGATTTGGTTGTTAATTAGACTTAAAGAACAAAGCTAATGCTGTTCCATTTAGTGAGAAAGGCCTCTGTGGACAGAGGACTGACCAATATTGGTTCTCCTGCTGGGAAAATACTGGGCATAAACAAGTCCCTAGGGTTTCATTACTGAACCTTTTAGACAAACACAAAATGCATCTTAGTTTATTTGAAAACCCTTACAATGAAGCTTTATTGTATATCTATAAATTTTTTTCACATTGACATGTCAAAGACTTGTAAAAGTATACTGGTAAGAACGATAAACATTATAAACAACAGTTTTCCCTTAAATGTAAGATGACTGTAGATTGGGCATAGTGTGGTCATAAAATGGATGTGATTCTGTTTGGAGAAGCAATTGAGAGAATGAGTTCTAATGCCTGCACAGAGCAATAAACCATTCACTGAATAAGTAAATCATTCAACTTTATTTAGCAAGGCTTCACAAGGTAACTTTGGTGAATGGAAAGAAGATGTGTCACTTGGATATTTTGTTCCATTTCATTGTTTTAGAGAAAGTTTTGATGCCACTGCATCATTATTGGAATTATACTCTCTTGTGTTATTTCTTATTTTTTAAAAATTACTTTATTTATTCCCATTTTAAATGTCGTCACCCTTCCAGGTTTCCCCTCCACACACCTTCCTCTCCCCTTAACTCTAAGGGGGTGCTTCTCCACCCATCCAGCCATTCCTGTCTTACCCCTCCAGCACCCCCCTTCTCTGGGGCATTGAGCCTCCACAGGACCAAGCACCTCCCCTCCCACTGATGTCAGATAAGGCAGTCTTCTGCTACATATGTTTCTGAGCCGTGGGTCGCTCCCTGTATACATTTTGGTTGGTGGTTTAGTCTCTGTGGACTCTGAAGGGGTCTGGTTAGTTGTTCTTTCTATGAGGTTGCAATCCCCTTCAGTTCCTTTCTTGTGTTATTTCTGAAAAGGATGTTCTGCTTAATGAATATGTTGTCACATGTTAATTCATGTTTTTAAAGTTATTTTTCCAAGAATTTAAAATGTAATTCATTCAGCTCATAGAGAGACAAAGTGTCACCGATACTGTGCATGGGGATTGTTTCGATTGTTTCTTATGTCCAAGGTTCTCAGGGGTAATTCTGCAGTCAAGGAAACTTTAGAGTGTAACTGTTGCTACTCAGTTTTCCTCTTCCTTGGAAACTGAGTGTTTCATGGAACTTGGAAGATAATTTGAACTACTGGATACAGTTTTTCCTTCTGATGATTTTAAAATTATATACTTTTCATCAAGTAGATTAAAAATAAAATTTATAAAACTAGTTTCTCATTAAATGTATTGTTTTCTTTTTCTGATACAATACCTTTGTATTTCTGACATATATTAAATTTTACAAATACTAGAGTATGTTTCTACAACACAGTCATGGAGACACCTGATCTGTTAGTGGTTTGCCAAAACTAAAAGACTTAGCATCTTTAAAATTTACTGTGTGAAGATTACTCAAACTAGGTAAGCCTTAGAAAGGGCTCTTAGAGAAGAAAGGTTTGATGGATATAATAGTTAATTTCTTGGCTTTAGGTGAAAGACTCATGTACTTAGAAATGTACTCTGTAGTTCTACAAAGGAATTGTACAGGGCACCTTCTTCTTAGCTTAAAGACTCACCACCGAACCTAGTGAAGAGCTTGATTAACTTGTGGATCTTTGCAATGACCAATTTACTTATTCTAACAAAACAATCTTATATAACCTTGTTCTTCATTTAATTAATTAGGCCATGACCTTGCAGTGCTAAAGAGTGAAAATAGGTCATGATCTGACCTAGTCATTAAGTGGGGCCCATACAATGCTCTAGTCACCCAGTCTGAGTGGCAGCACCATAGGGCTTCTTCCGTAAAGAAGCTCACGCTTTGACTCAGGCAAGCTCTGTGTACTTTTAAAAATTGTAGAAATGTATAAATACAGAAAAATATGAATAAAATGAACTGTGCCCCCTCCCACTCTGCAGTTCTAATTACAGTTGACTTATGTGTGTTTATTGACTTTCTAAATGAGAAAATGAAGAAATTCCAATATTCAGATTATTAGGTTAATCTTGTATTTTGTTTTCCACCTTGAAAATAAAATTAATTAATAGCATAACATAAAATAAGACTTATTACTATAATGATGACACACCCAAGTAGATGTGGAATATTGATTTAATTTTTTCACAAGCAACTGAGATAATATTCATCCTGATTCTAACAGTAGTTCTTAGTTACATTCCATTGCAGTCTTGGCATGTGCTTAATATGGTTGATTAACATAGCTTGACTCTAAATTGTCTTGGGGACTTTCCAATTAAGCACTGTTCCAAACATTGTTCCTTTCACTATGGAGGTTCTGCTATCCTGTCCCTGAACCTAGTCTTCGTCCTGTCAGTTCCCCAAGTCAGTGTTAATCTGTTCATTAGTTCCTGTTTGAAGCTCTTTCTTAGAATGTGCCTTACTCTCATTCATAGTTTCGGATTCCCCCAGTCTCTGACATATCTTACAATGTCCTCATTAGATGTGATACATATACTATTAGAAACCTCTAATTAGTTAGATGAAGAAAATTGAACTTATCCCTTCAACTCAACTAATATCTAAAGAGCTTCAATAACTACCAAGTCAAAATTCAGTATTTAAATTGTGTTTACAGCTTAAAATAATCAGAAAGGAGAAATCCCTCCATTTTGGAAATCAATGTTAAATGTATTATTAACAGGGGAAATCCATGATGTGGTGCATCCTTTCTAACTTCTCCTGAATTGAGATTTTTTTAAAAATTATTATGATTTTATAGGAAAAGTAAAGCTGGATTGTTGGGAAATGTGGAAGATGATGCTGGATGAAGGAGGAATTTCAGCCCAGGTTTTGAGTTAGAAAAATTGCTTAGTCAGGAGTTTCTCATGGTGATTACTATAATTTCTTACTAAATGAATTTCAGATATTCTTTGGAGAATGAGTGCCAAGTATAGGAGTCCTGAGGATAGGATTTTCCAGGTTGTCAATCAAATCTATCAACATTTTCTTCTTCTTTCTTTTCAGTTCCTAACACATTTTAAATTTTTTCTTTGGATCCTCAATTTCCTGAAATTCAAATAGGATGTGTACTATTCTTAGTGATACTTGCATTCCTTTTTATAGTCATCAAACAATCAATGTACAATTCTAGCCCTTTGAATTATATTGGGTTTATTTGAAAAAAATGGCTATTTTTAATTCTGTGTCTGTTATTTTGATGAGATGCAATGACACAGAAGAAGATAAGGACCAAAATATGTCAAGTGTCAATGAATATGAACTAAATGTAAGATTTGACAAGGGATTTTTTTCTGTACAATTTTCAATTTCCTAAAATGACCAAGTGGAGAGAAAGAGAGAGAAAGAGATAGATGGATGGAGGGAGGGAAGGGAGAGAGACCTCCAAGTTTAGTGAAAAGGAAAAGAAAACAGAGAACCTAAATTTTTGTGAATAGACATCATGTGAATTTTCTGAAAATACAAATCACATCAGACCCTTTAATGTGAAATATCTATTATATTCATACAACATCTAACTCATTTCCTATGAATACTTCTTTAGAATAGAATATAGACAATGTTAGGCTTCAAGACAGAGCTTGAACTAACTGCCTATGCTTGCCTTGCAGAAATGTGTTACAAATGAAACACACTTGTTATAGAAGTGCTGAAAATATAGAATCTAAATCTGCCAACTGAGCTGTCTACCTGGTCCCTCTTCTCCACCCACCAGGCCTCATTAAATTAATCTGGAAAGAACGCTATCTCTTTAAGGCTGGGAGAATTCTGTGTTGATGAGCCAGGAGCAGCCCACCAATTGGCAGACCCATTGGGTGATAAATGTCCAAGGACCTCTAAGCTGACGACACATTTTTCATCATTAATCCAGTCTATTGTAACCGGGGCCACTCACATTGATTCGGACTAGGGGGCATCATCTGCTGTTAAGTGGGTGATGACTCGCTAAAAATGAAAGTCTAAAACTAATCAAATATATTTAGAGCCTTACCAGCAACTTGCTGGGAAAGCATCAGTGGCAAGCTAACAGGGGAGCCTCAGGCAGGTAGTGAGTGTCAAGATTGGCCTGCTTGTGTGGGAATGTGGAAAATCTATCTCAAGCCTGTTGTGCAATTCCAGCTGCTATATATACACAGAGGTACATCCATATGTGTTCATTTATCGAACAGGATCACACTTAAGTGTTTGCTTAGAGTATAATCTAGAAATACAAAGCTTTTGCTTGTAAAAAAATCTAAGATCTTACTTACAAGGAACAAAATTTTCAAAGCCAGATCTCTTTGGGACCCTTAACTTGGTTTTATTGTTCTAGACATATATAATTTTTGCCTTACAGAAGTGACAACATTTATTTTATTAAGTTAGTAAAATCTGATAGGAGGGCTCTTCTTTTTCTCACTGTAGGAAATTTTGGGTTTCTTTGTTTTTAATTAGTTAACAGCCCAAATGTTGTCCCCCTCCCAGTCTCCCATCACTGAGTTTCTTCCCCCATTCTCTTTCTCTTTGAGAGGGTTTCCTTCCCAGGTTATAATAAATTAATTTAGTACATATTATCATAATGTGCTCAAATATGTTGAATTAATTTAAAGGTCCATATAAGTATTCAACATTAACATTTTATTTATCAATGGGCATACATATTCATGATAATAAAGTTGTTATTACTTTAATTTATATTGACAAAAATTGTTCCACTTTATTCATAGCCTGGACTACTATAAGTTACAGTGAGTTAAGTTTTGTGCTCTAGGTAAACACAGAAAACTTGTTATTTCCTATATGCATGTCATTAATCAAAGCCAGGTGGAAGCCCAAAATAAATTTAAATGATTACATTAATTAATGGGTAAATTTAACTGATGCATTAAGCAAAATAACTATAAATTATAGGATATAAATAAAATCAAAGGTTGAGAGAAGGCATTACAACTAGAAAAGCCTAATAAAGTATCTCTCCGTAAGCAAGAATGCAGAGACAGAAGCAGGAGTGAGAACAGGCAAGGCAAAGGTGGGGCAGCAGCCTCCATCTCTCCCAGTGTTCTCTTCAGGAACCACAGGACTGACCCAGAAAACTCTTGCTGGTGTTACGAGAAAATACTTCTTGCCCAGAATTTCTCGGGACCAGTGTCATCAGCTCAACTTAGAAACATTTCTCCAAGTTCTGTGGCTGTACCCCATTCCTTTTGTGTTTGAACATTTTAAAGAGTACTCTGTAGAAAATGAAGTGTAATCCATCTTTTCCTTGTAAGTTAAGTCTGCATGAGCATTTCCAGTATGCTCGCTCCTGATTTGTCTCTCTTGGGTTGATGAGGACAGCAGCAATTTATCCTTAGAACAATTAGAATTTCTGGTTACTGAGGGGAGAAAGTCAAAGCAAGCATTGATAGAAAGCATCCTAGAAGGCTGGGTAGGATATGTAGTGCTTAAGAAGAACATGCAAATTGAAATGTCAGTACGAGGAGGACATGGTCTCAGGGAGGAAACTTTTCTGACTTTTGGAAGTTCCCCTCAACTGGAAAATCACTCAGCTGAGTCCTGGGACTGAGAGAAGGATCTGCATTCAGGACAGAGTGAAAAGAGCCATAGAAATATACTAAGAATAGAGGGTATGGTGGCCCTGTGTGGGATGTTTCAGGATAAAGAGCTGAAGGGGTTTGCAGCCCCATAGGAGGAACAACAATATGAACCAACCAGTACCCCGAGAGCTCCCTAGGACTAAACCACCAATCAAAGAGTACACATGGAGAGACCCATGGCTCCAGCCACATATGTAGCAGAGGATGGCCTTGTGGGACATCAATGTGAAGAGAGGCCCTAGGTCTCCTGAAGGCTTGATGCCCCAGTGTATGGGAATGCCAGGACAGGGAAGTTGGAGCGGGTGGGTTAGTGAGCAGGAAGAGGGGGGATGAGATTGGGCGGGGAGGGGTTTGAAGGGGATAAAATTTGCAATGTAAATAAAACATCTAATAAAAATTATGTTAAAAATAAAGTTCATAATGTACTTGATCCTTTTGTTCAGGCCCCACACTACACTTGAGAAAGGCATTTTATCATGAAGTATGTAAAGTCATGCTGTTTGGTAAGTGTTTGGCTGATGATAAAATTTAAATGTAATACTCTTCAAGTAGGCAGGCTCAAGGGAGATAGATGTGTAAAAGATAATTACAATACAGCATGGTCCATACAAATGACATGATAATCAATAGTAATGATTCCCAGCAGGATAATATCGAGGGGTGGATAAAGTGCAGTATTAGCCCTTCTGGCAAAAGGTATTTTATAGCTGTGTGTAAGTTCCACTCTGTGTTCTCAGCGGTTTGTGATGGTCCTATCACTCCTCTTTCAAGGCTTGAATGAGATTCTTTGTTTTTGTATGTGTTAAAGTGGTAGGTCTTTTAATACTGTAAGGGTTAAACCTTGGGAGTCTTGCTTTTCTGCCCAGGAAACTGAGGCAGAAAACCTGGATAATTTCTCCTTGGGCAACCAGACATGTGTAATGAATTGCTCATATTGCAAGAACCATTAGCAGCCTGTTAAATGCTGATGCCCACGGAGCAAACACTGGGCTTTAGAGGAAAAGCCACATGATAGTGCCTACCTCAGCTGTTTTATTAAGGTTAAATTCAAACATTCCCTTGCCAAAATGACCTTGCCCTCTTGCTGACCATCAGTTAATTTATCTGTTCACACTCCAGTCACTGATTCAGGTTACTCTCATTTCCAAGGGTTCATATAAATGGTAGTTTAGAAATGCATGACTTAATATAACAACATGCTCATTTTTTTTACTATGGAATATAAGGGCAAAGTGGATAGACATTAATTAACTTATGTAACCTTTTAAAATTCTATATTTTAGAAAAAATATATATGTGTGTGTGTGTGTCTAAAATGATATCAAAGATCTTTGCTAAATTATTTTTACTTTGCATAAAAATCAAATTTAGAAGTACTTTTGAATGATTTTCATCTAATAATATTTCTGTATTTTTCAATCAAAAGCATCAATGAAATATATGATAATTGTTAGGTGTGTACTATATCTAATCTATTATTGTATATCCTTATGACCTGAAATTATATAATCTATAAAACATAATTGCTATTTGCCAAATGTGTAAACTGGGAAATATTCCAAATAATCAAGACTTTGCTACTTTTGGAAACTGATCTTAGTTTTAGAACAATTTCAAAATGCAAAGATAAATTCAGTACATTTAATCAATTTTTTTCTACCTGTCTCTGCCTACTAAGTGCTGGGATTAAAGGTGTATGCCACCACTGACTGGCTTAATCAAATTATTTAAAGGTAAACTGCTATTACCCTTCATGGGTGATACAAGGTTTTTCATCTATATTGTGTTGTGGTTCAGATGGGATCTGTTGTTTTGAGTTGTATATTGATATTGTATGACCTTGACATATTATGAAAGAAGAATCTGTCCCCAAAGCAACAAACTCCATCTCACCAGCCTGGACTTATAGCGATGAGTACTACTTATTCCTTTCTTAGTTTACTACTTAGTTTTTCTTAGGGTTATATTTCATATATTTTGTGTGCTGCTAAAATTAGTTTAATAAAGACACTAAACTTTGAATTTCTGAAGCAAAAAGTGAAGGGACTTCATCAGTATCTAGAATCAATAAGATATAGAATACGTGCTAAGGGATCACCAGGAGTAATTATCAACAGTCAACTTCACAAACACTGTTTATCTTTATGTTGGGCTATGATAATAAATAAAAACAAATTTGGAAAAGTTTAATGCAGTCCACCAACTTAAAATTGTATATCTTGATGATGCACCAATTTCTATGCTTAAAGCAAGTTCCCTAGTGCTCATGCTTGTCCTTAATTCATATTTTAATGGAGACAATTGCTATTGTGTGCTATGAAGCCACAGGTGTGGCTCTTTCTTAATTCATATTTTTAATTGAGACAATAGCTGCTATTCCTCCACACTTAGCTAAGTATTCACATCTTTGTCATAGAAACAGTCAAGAATAATAGTACAGCTCACAAAGAACTAATAGGCTACAATGGCACTGGACACTGCCTTTCTTTGAGTTTTGACTGTATGTTACAAATGGCCTTAGACTTATTTCCGTGGTGTTAAGCATTTCTCCTTCATGTAACTTTTCTTCACAGTTTGCTCCATCTGGATGCATAAATATGTTAGAGTAATATAAAACAAATATATTAATAATTGGTTTTAAGAGAGACAAATTATTGCTATTTCAAGAAAGGTAATAATAGCGTCAACCGCTACATTTTAGTTTAGTTTAGTTTAGTTTTTATTTTGTTTTTTGTTGTTGTTGATTTTTTGAAACAGGGTTTCTCTGTATAGCCCTGGCTGTCCTGGAACTCACTCTGTAGACCAGGCTGGCTTCGAACTCAGAAATCCGCCTGCCTCTGCCTCCCAAGTGCTGGGATTAAAGGCGTGTGCCACCACTGACCAGCTTTATGTTTTGATGTATGTTTAATATCACTTTTCTTGGAGAATATTCTGAAGTAAAGTTATTATTGTCCTTAAAAAATTCATCATTGTTTTAAAATTGGTCCTTTCAGATTTTTAAATGCATAATGGAATAAATATCTAAGATAACCCTCCATTTTATTAAAGCTCTTCTTCTTTCCTTGCCTTTCTTCCTTCCTTTTCTTCTCTCCTCCCTTATGGCTTCTCTTTCCCTCTCTTCCATCATTTTCCCTTCCCTTACCTCTTTCACCTTTCTCTTCTTTCCATTCTCCATCCATTCTTTTCTCTTTTCATTTTTTCTCTACTTCTTTTCTTTCATTCATTAGATATTTACTTCAGTTGGCACCTATCAGGGAACTCTTGTGAGACTTTAACTGATCCATGAGACCAAGTTACTCCCACTTTCCATGGTTTGGGATGAAACATACTCAACAAGTATGGTTTCCACTTTCAGACCTTCCCAGACAGAGCTACTTTCATGACCACAGTCTTTTGGAATGTCCTATCTCATCTTTTAATGAGAATCTAGGTGGACTAGTTGGACTCAAAGAAACCTGGATTCCAAGGCTTGTCGTAACATCAGTAAAGATTTGGAGAGAGAGAGATGTGATACTTTTGAAGCACTGCAGTTTGCAATGCTGTGTCCTGTTCTTTGCCCAGGGGGTCATCTAAAGCAGATCAGTTTCTCCAGTTCCACATGTACTGAAAACCAGAAAAATGAACACAAGTGGGTTATCCTAGACAGAGAAGGATTCAGGCAATTTGACCAATACTTCATTGATAGAAGCTCACCTCACTAGTCTGGATTTATTTAAAATACTTAGTAATCTTTGTAGAATAGTATTAAATAATCAGTCATCCCCAATTTTTGAGATGAATCTGAGTATTTACAAACATATGAAAAATGTAGTTTTTTTTGTCCCTAGGATGTTACAGTATAGAAATAAATCATCTTTCACATCACATTGGAAGAGGAAATCAGAGTAAAGATCGATGAACACCTAAGGTGTGGATTCACTGATGTGCTGATATTTCAAATGTCAGCTATAAAGAGCTTGATGACACATTTTGTGAAAGATACTAAGTCAAAATTTTCTATTTAAAGAAACCAAACATAAGTTTATAACTTAGATAAATTTTACTTCCTTTGCTACCTGGGGATTTTATTGGAAGAGGGTTCAAAGTATCCTTTATATGATAATTTTATGACAACTTATACTAGAAGCTAAAACTCCCACCTTCGAATTAATTAACCTGCATATGTCATTTAGCACATACAGCACTCCACATAGGAGAAAGAACCTGTAATCAGTTCTGTGCTGTGGTTTAGCTGACTGAATTATAAATGAAATAATCCTATCTTCAAGGCCAAACAGCTTCCAAAGCTTATGCATTTAGCATGATACAAATTTGCCTTTATACCAAAAAAGGAACTAAATAAGCTGAGATTCTGTCCTTTGGCCATTCTGTCTCTTTAGACTGAACACTACTGGAAAATACACTAGGTATTTGTATAGAGTTGGGGCACCCATCAAAATACGCCTCTTGCTGGATTTTAGGCAGTACCTGTAAATTGAGGAGTAGTATTTGTCTCCTGTATCTGATCCGTAACTTCTCAATATTAATTTCCATTTTCACTTTAATGATTTATTTATTATATGTATAAAGTACAGCACATTTTAATGAAAAAACACTTCATGACTTCACATTATTCAGACTTGAAGTTTTTTGTTAAGCTCAAATATGTGTTTGCTGCTCAATTAGAAAGATAATGTAGCATTCAGAGCATTTTTTTCTCCAAACAGAAATGAGAAGTAGAGGATACATGTATGACAATAGACCTGTCTCTTTAAGAGCCAAACATGGTGTTGTGTAGTTCAGCATCAAAAAGTCTTTTTAAAGCTAGATGTGATGAAGTAAACTTGTAAGCCCAACAATGGGAGGTTGGCAGGAGTTGGACTTGGAGATGAACTTAAGAAACAAAAAGAGCCAAAAGTGGAGTTCTGACATGATGCTAAGGTGCCGGTGATCCATCCACCTTCACATGGCCATCTTTGTTCGTATCTGAATCTTCCTGTGTATCTCTCTCTTCTCTGCAGGGTTGAAGATACTTGGATAAAAGAAACAACTTACTCTACAATGGATTAGTTTAAATGGGATTGTGCAAATAAGTACCCTACTGCAACTGAGGTCACATGAAAAGATTATTTGTCTTTAAAATAACAGCTTTTTAAGAAGTACATTAACATATTATCAGTAAATACATTGTTAATATAATGATACTTTAATTATATACATATATATGTGATAGTTATATTTATTTTTGGCCTTTTTTTCATGAAAATAATAATTATAGCACAATTTTCTTATAATAAAATATTAGTTAGCACTATTTTAATAAAACTTCCAAATAGATTGCAACAATCCTGAGTTGTTGTATGATGGTATTTTGTTCACTAGCTGGCCTATCATGAATCATAGCTCTTGGCAGAGGTGTATGTTTTTACTGTCATTATTATCGTATTAGAGACCTGTCTTACTTTAACAATGATGTAACATTTTTCGAACTGATAAAAACCAAAACAGAATCTATTTTGTAGTTTTATTTTAGAATAAATACAATATGTGATTATGATGTATTTAGTACCAAAATTTGAAATATCAGAAATAGTTTTTTATATATAGTATTCTTTATCTCACATATGAATTTCTATTTTCTCAATCTTCTTATCATAGTTTCAAAATTTAGAATTAGTTTGGGATTTGAGGTGATTTAATGAAACAATTATTATTAATGTTTCTGACTGTATTAGTAAGAATGACTACAAACTATAAACTTTACTTGATATAGAATCTATCTGCTCAGACAGTTCCATAATTCACTGTAAGAATAAATCTCCCCTGATGCTAATCCTTGTTTGGTCAGAATTGTTTTGATTTGAGTTTTATGTTACTATAATTATATAGTAATATAAAACACACATTCTTAATTTGTGTTCTTGTAACTATTTCTCTCGTTTGTCCACCTTCATCAGTGTTTTATCTTATAACCAGCTAGGAATATACATGAATGGACTATGGTCAGAGACAGTCTCAAATTATTAGGTTAGAAATCAAAACTGTAATTCGTATTTGACATTTTTAGGCCTGTGCAACATCCAAAGATGTTTCAGTCCCCAGTAGGGGTAATCTACACCTCCCAAAAGAGAATTAGGGATAAAGTTTCAATGATCACAAAAGGACAGTCCTGGGCTATCAGTGTGCAACAGTTATAAGAGTGTCCTTGGTTAATATGAGACAATTGCAGATTCATTGGATCTGTGTTTAAACATCCCAGTACTGTGAGTGAAGTCTATTAATGATATGCCTTCCATGCAGCTGACATTTTAAGATCCATGCTGCTTTTCAATGAGTGTGGGCACTAACGATGCCTTTTGACTCTTGAGAATTGATTTCATACACACCAGGAGCTTGTGATGGATTCGCTCCCACTGTGGGAATTGTCTGTGAATATCTGAGGGCAGGAATTGACTTAAAGAATCTATCTTGAGCTTTCTGTTGTAAAGTATGAAATTTGTGCATTAGAATTAGGTGATGCTGAGTTTAATTCCTAGTCTCCATTATGATTCTAAACCATGACAAGCTTCTACCTGGTGTGAATAAACCGATGAGGCATTGAATTCATTCTATGCCTTTGTCTACTCACTTGAAGATCTTCAACATTAACAGACATTGAACTCAAAGATAACTATGAATTTAAAATCGTGAGCATTTCTCTCTCAGTCTGTTAAAGAACGTTTTTCTTTGAATAAACTAGCTTTTCAGATAGTGTATTTTTTCAATCTGATATTTCAATTTCTATATTTATTAACAGTTGCATTACTTCTACCTATTACAAATCATATTTTGCTTTGTCTTTAAAGCATAAAGACAAGTATTGAAGTCAATTACAATCACAGGTACTGCTCTTACCTGTCACATGTGTGTACGGAATAAATTCAGAATTTTGGAAAGGAAAAGTATATTACTGCAAAAAAGGGCAATGTATTCCTCCTATCTCTTTAGGATGATTAATATGAGACCACCCTGCTGATGTGTGGTCTCCTGGACAAGTGATTGGTTGGCCCATGTGGCTTACTCTTATGAGAAGAAACAGTTTTATTTCTTCTTCTAGATGTGGAATGGTAGGTGCTGGTTTCTTTTTAAGTGTTTGTTTGTTTGTTTGTTTGTTTTTTCATTTGGTAATGAAATTACCTAGGAGGTAAGCACCTTTTCCTTAGTGAGACATAAGTTACATTCAAATTAAAACATCAACTTTACTAATAAATTTGGAAAATCACCTTACATTTCTCATCTACTGTAGCTTACCATTTTCTTTTAAAAACTGATCTTATGTTATATTTTAAGATGTATGTTTGAAGATGCTCTTAGGAGTCTATTTTAAAACATGAATTAGTTGAAAAAGAACACTAACTATTCAGATAGGGTGGTACTAGCTAAAGAAATATCTCGCAAAAAATTGCAATTCTCCTCTCTGTAGATATTAAAATTCCCATTATAAAATTTGGCTCTCTTGAGGGTTTGCAGCCCCTTAGGACGAACAACAAAATGGACTAACTAGTACCCTCAGAGCTCCCAGGGTCTCAACCACCAACCCAGGACTGCACCTGGTGGGTCTGATTTTTCTGGCAGCATGTGTATAGTAGAGGATTGCAAATTCGATCTTCAATAGGAGGAGAGGACCTTGGCCCTGTGAAGGTTCTGTGTCCCAGTGTAGGGGAATGCCAGGGCCAATAAGTGGGAGAGGGCGGGGTGGCAGGCATGGGGGAGGGGGAGGCAACAGGGGTTTGTTCTTGTTGTTTTTGTTTGTTTGCTTGCTTGTTTTTTGGAGGGGAAACTGGGATATGAGAAACTTGCGTGCAAATAAAGAAAATATCAAAAACAAATAAAAAATAAAATTTGGCTCTTATCATAGAAAGAATCAATATATGGCATTTACTAAACATAACTAATTACTTACCATATGATATTATATTTATAAACAAACAAAAGAGGCTAAATAAAAGCTTACATGGACAAAGAGATAAACAGCTTCTGATATAAAATACATCAATATTAGATTTTTGCTTCAGTCTATAAAGCAATGAGAATATAAACATCATTTGATATTTTATTTACACATGGCATTCTCTTTATAATGCTAGAGGTTGACCTTTCTGGAGGAATGAGGAATAAAGAAATGACAAACACATGTTAACTGAAAAGCTGTGATTGAGTGTTCTTGGAAAACTGTAAAATTATGAAACTCCGTAATTGCTCCTCCAATCTTGGTAGGAGCAATCTCTGTAGCTGAGCAGCCATTAGGTCATAAATATGGTTGGGAAACAAAGATACTGTTAACATTGTTTTTGGACATACTGCCAACATTTGGGTCTTGGCCTAAGGAAAGTTATACCATCCCCCTGAACCTCATCTGATAGAAGTTCTGCAGCTCCCATGGGGCAGAGGCACTCTTCCTTGACGTGGATATGCCTACATCAAAGCTCACAATCACTCAGAACTTCATTTGCTCCCTATATCAATGTACACATTTTCTTTAATATACTAATTATTTTGATTTAATTAGACGGCCATCCACATGAAATGATTGAGATGAAATGGAGATCGCATATTTTCTTTGTGTAACCATATTTCTCCAAGTTAAAACACTCCCAATAGAAGGAAAGAGAAGAGTTTTGTAAGATTCAGAAAGGAGCAAATTCCAAAATCCGTGAGGTGAATTCAACTTGCAATACTCAGGAAGCCACTGAAATTTACAAGATTCATAAAATTCCTCCTCTCACATTCCCAAACTTCCATATGGTATTAACAGTTGTTGGGCAGAGAAGATTCTCCCAGTGACTGAACTGCCTATAAGTTATGCAGAGAACCCTAGTAGCATAGCTTTCATAAGACTTCATACGTTGTGGCCTGAGATTCAAGTAATGCTACTGCTTTTAAGCCATCCATACTCTGTAATGAACCACAATAATCTTATTCGCTCACTAAACTAGATTTGGATGACATAGTTCCTTTCTTCTGCGTCAGGGCACAATCTTGGTTGAACACATTTTTTCCTATCACCCCAGGAAAAAGACACATAACAAACACTTTTTGCCCAGCCTTAAAATCTAAAGTTCTACTATATTACATTTTACAGTCCATCATAGAACTTCGAGATATGTGGAGTAAAAGTTCTAAGAAAAAAACTAAGCTGGAAGCTTGTATCCTAATATTCAAACATGCAGTCCTGGATCTTTTATTTGTCAAAATAAGCACACTTACTATTTCCGTGGGTATGATTTAGGCATATTCCATGTGGCTGCTCATAACCACAAGAAGTTTTTCCATCCCTGGTCACCTTTTGTCAATAACTCTTAATTTTTGTCCTAGTTTTATAATGCAATTCATGGAATTATTTCCTGAAGAACTGAAATGTAAATGCTAAATTATATTCAGCTTCAATTATGGTTAATAGTTGATCCAAACTCATTAGCATGGCACTTAAGGAAAGCAGTTACAGAAAACTGGAGGAGACAGGTACATGGCTATTCACTCACAGGAGCCAGGAACCTAGATGAACTCTCTTTAATTAATTTCATTATGTTATACAACTTTGGGGATTTATGTTGGGAACTGAGGGATGTGACTAAACCCTTGTTTTATTAAAGAGAAAAAAAATCAATGAAATGTTACTTGTAGCCATGATTTTTCTCTCCAAATGAGTTTGTACCTTGGCTGCTTTGTCCACCTGCCTTGATCCTTTCATATGCTAAGATCTACCTTAGGAGAGTGTGATGCCACCTCAGATTCTCCCTCTGGTCTCTTGTTTAATTCTTTCACATCCTTCAGAGCTAAATGGAAATTCATTTTTGTTATGGAAAAAAATGATCTCAGTTATAGTATCACATTCTTTTCTCTTAAAAGCAAGGACTTTTGCCAATTAATATTTGAACTTGTCTATAGATTGTAAGAATTAGAGGGCTATTGGTTACCTCTAATATATAAGTGCCCGTATTCTGCCTTTGCAAATACCTTGCCATTCTGTTATTGTGATCTGTAGGTATCACCACTATGTAGGACCACTGTTTACCTTTCTCCCTTGGCAGTTTGCATAGCACCTTCGTAGCCTATGAGAGCCAGTGCCCAGTGATGAAGCTTTTAGGTCAAATTGCTTCCTCCCAATCGTATGTCTAAAGTGTGTGTTTTCAGCATAGTAGGGATGTTATTCCAATTTTCTCCTTGATCAACAAGTCAAATAGAGGTTTTTGAATAGCTCTTATACTAGGGGTTTTTTTTAGATAGTGCATGATTCTTTAGTGCAGATTTATCACTACAAATGTCATAATTTTATTTAAAGCATATATAACATTGTATATATACATATATAAAATTTTACAGCAATATACATAAAGTCATATGCAAACAGACAATAACATAATACACCAAAATTACCTTTCAATTAAAATTGAAATTACATATGTATTTTATTCTGGAAATTTTAATACAGTAGAGGAGGCACTTGGTCCTGTGTAGGCTTGATTCCCCAGGGAATGGAGATGGTAGAAGGGTGAAGCAGGAGTGGGTGGGGGAGTGGGGGAGCACCCTCTTAGAACCAAAAGTGAAAGAGGATGGGGTGGAGGGTTTGCAGAAGGGACACCAGAAAGAGGGACATTTGGAATATAAGTAAAATAATCAATAAAAATAAAAGAATAAGCCATGTTCTATTATTTAGTGCAGTGTTAATCATTTTAACTCAACACTTTACATGTATTAAAACACTTAATTTTTACCTGTCATTTTTCTATAAGCATAAAATATTAGAAAATCCGTTTCTCTACTACTTTAATATAGTTCAATTAGATTCTTTATAAAGATTATAAATGATTCTTTTTAAAAGGGAACATTATTCTGTCAGGATGATTAAATGTATATTTTTCCTAATCTTCTGGTTAAATCATTGAATCTCCCAATGAAGACTGTTTAAAATCATGTAAGTTATGAATAAACTTCCATGGTAGGTGTAACTAACATTGCCTGACTAATGAAGAGAGATTAGGATCTCTTTTATCATTTAGACATTAATGAAGTTGCAGTCTTACACGGCAGATTTACCCATTCATCTTTGGGGGAAAAAAGATTGATTATTGTTTGACTTGCCTCCCAAGTATTGCTATATTGAAGAATAGTAGAAATCAAATGTTTTTTCACTGTAAAACAAAGAAAGAGAAATAAGATCTTTAAAAATTATGTAGTTTGAATGATTGGTCGGAAGAGCACTAACAGTGTCTTTGGTGCTTTTCATGGCTGTGAGAGTATAGTGTCCCATGTGCCATAAACGACATCTTCATTTTTATAAAGTAACCATCAATTGCAAAAGATTTCAGAGGTAATAAGTAGAAGGGTAAATTATTTTGTATTAGCCTGGAAAACTAAAATCCTTCCTGGAAATTCTTTATCAGTCCTATGTTAAGGCCATAGTCTTCAGCCTCCAAAATTCCACCCAAAAGTTGCTAGAGACGCATGTTGTCATTGACAACATGGAAATTTAAGGAATTGTCCCTGCTACAGGCTTCCTTGTCTCACAGATACTGTGATGATCTCTATTCTTGTTGCTTGCAGACGATGAGAGCAGATTCCAAAGCAAAAGCCCTGATCGAGAAAGAGATGAAAATTCCTACAAAGTTTTTAAAGTAGAAATTAGTTTTACATATACATATGTGTGTGTGTATGTGCATGTGCGTGCATGCTTTTGTGTGTGTGTGTGTGTGTGTGCATGTGTGTGGGTGCCTGTGCATGAATTTGTGTATGTGAATAGAATATCAGCATTTGCCAATAAGAGTGATCTAGACTGCAAAATAAAATCTGCTTTCCCTTTCCTTCGTTTTTCTTAGTGTATTACTCTCAAAATTTCTCCCAAGGGTTTTAGATCTCTGTCTCAATATGTGAATACATATTGCATAGCTTTTCTTCAAGGCTTTTTATAACAGGCTTTGTTTTAAACTGGTGATAAGACAGAAAGGCAATATGTCCATTTGCTTCATGTGAGAGGCACCGTTTGTTCTATGGGAAAATGTGGTCTACTTCTAATTTCATTTTCATTTCCTAAATAAGAAGACCCATTAAAAAGCAGACATCTGGTGTGCACAGCACTTAAAGCTGTAGCTTCCAAAGAGTGCTTTCTTTCCTCTTTAAATATGTATGAACTGTTGTTTTGGTAATCCACTTCGCCCTGTCAAAATAGAATCAAATAGAATGTATGTGTGACCTCTTCGCCTTCCACCCTGGGAAAATGAGTTCCAAGAACATTGAGGTGAACAATATTCCGAAGCTTTCACTTTCCATTTTATTTGCTATCCAAGCTTATACCATTATGGGAGCCGTGTATTTAGCAGGACCTATTTCACTGATAACAACCCAGTTTGCATGAGCCGTAAACATGTGAAATATTCAGAGTAAGTTTATATGTAGAAATATTACCCTTTCAATGGTATTTGCTATCAGATAGAACATTTTTTCAAGAGTTATTTTGACAATTCTATGTACAAAACATTCATCACTAATGGAGTATAAATTCTGCTCATTGTTATCTTCTTTTCCCTACATTGAAGAAAGGTTGAAGGATGCATTTAGTTGTCTGTGATTTTCTTCAGATGATGCACTTTCATTGTCAAAGTTCCCTTTCCAGATATTCAAAACCACACTTCCAGGATTAGAGTCTTCATCATCCTGACTTTTCATACCCACTCTCCCTGTTCTATACAAAAGTATTTTGGTGTTCAAAGGCTATCTTCCCCTGTAGATTCATGAGTGAAATTTGCATATCCTGCCAAAGGATATGGTAAGGTGCCTGTCTCACCTTGGCTTTATTGAACTGCCCCGGTGTTTATAACCTTGAATATTAAAAATGTCATCACATTGAGGAAAGGAGACTGACCTTGTTCATGTGCAGAGAATATCATTAAAGACCAGAAAGGCCAATGAATAAGAAAGGGATAGTGAAAAAACTACTTCTAATTTTGATTTCCTGTTTATTTCAGTATAATTACATCAGTGATACATCACTATTTTATAACTTTAATTGATTTTTGATTTATGAATAAATGATCCTTCCCTGTTTCACATACACCATATTCATGGGTATCAATCTAAATTCTGTTCAACTATCTTCACGGAGAGAGATGCATATGTTTGTTATTACTAGTGTTATCCTTCTCAAAGGATAAAAATGAAGGCATGCCTCTTCTATGCTTTAAGATATTTGGTGATAATTAGAGTGCTATTAATGCATGTTGGTGAAAAAGAGGGGTCTCTGAGCACTAATTATAAACCATTTCTCTAACATTGAGAAGTGCACTTCCAACCACTGTGATGTCTTGGAGAAGACTGTTCACTAGAGAAGAGTTGAGTGTAAATTCCCTATTTATACACCTTATAATCACAGTTCACAGGTACTGAACATTATTATTTTATAAACCACACATTTAAATCACAAAGGTGTAGAATTTCTGATTTTTTTAAATCATGTTGTCTGTATGTGTGTCTATGCATCCCATGTGTGCCTGGTGACTTCAGAGGTCTTAGAAGAGATTGTACGGTCCACTAGGACTGGAGTTTCAGACTGTTGTGACCTGTTAGGGGGGGTGTTGAGAATGGAATACAGGTCCTCTGGAAAAGAAGCCTGTGCTCTTAGGCCCTAAGCCATCTCTTCTATCCTATGGATTCATCACTTAACTATATCCTTGGACTAATGTAGAGAAAGTTGCCAATATCAGAACATACTGAATAATGTAACTTGCTACTCAGTTAATAATGAAACGATGTTTGTCATACAAAAGAGCATGAAAAATGTAGATAGTGCATAAAATGTTGGGTATTAGTGGTCTGTGTTTTTGTGTCGTTATTGAATTAGATGAATACAATACCTTGGGATTTTATCAAATTTTGATTTGTCATTTAATTCCTTGGTAGAAGTATATCTTTAAAACAAACTCTGGGTAGAATTTACCTTATATCAGCACTTGCCTTTCAGCTGAAGGAATCAAAAGAGCAATGTACAGGAAGGGGAAGAAAATTATTTGTTGTATGACACTTATAGCTTCATGGGTTAAAGATACATCATATTTCATGTCATTGTATATTTATTTTTCCTTAGGAAACATTTTCTATGGTATACAGAAGACTTACTAGGAATATTTGGCTTTTAAAATGTTTGTCATATGTGGGAAAACATAATTATATGGCAAATTAGTATAAAAGCCTAATTTAATACAATCCTGAAGTTGGATTTTTGTTTTTGCTATCAAGCAGTTCAAATATATAAATAGAAACTAGCATAATGATCATATATAAAACCACAGCACAGTGAATATTTGAACACATTTTTTTTAAATTTTCTCTTTTCTCTGAATTATATTGAAGTGTTTCATTATCCATAACATCTGTCTAAAAATAATGATAAATGTCCCTTTAAAAATAACACAATTTGTTGTACACTGTATTTGAAAGAAAAAATGTAAAGTACCTGAGGCTATTTTGTTCCCTCTTTTCATTGTATTTAAGATATTTCCCCTTTTGATCTAAGATAGCCTATGAATTTTATTGATTAGAAGACTTCTATATTAACAACATATAAGAGTTGTATGTAGACTTACAGAATTATGCTAATTCTTCCAATTTCAGATTCTTAGTTTTATAACTATTATTTTCTACTATCTCATATATATAACATAATAACAAAGTAATTTATCTCTCTATCTCTATCTATCTATACTATATATTATGTATTTTGGTTATTTTTACCAACAATCTGTTCCTATATATAAGTGTCACCATGAATTGCTAAACTATTTATTTATTTATTTATTTACTTACACTCCAGATTTAAGCCTATGCCCTCAGTCCACCCTCTGACTGTTCCACATCCCATACCTCTTCCCCATACCCCTGTCTTCACAAGGATATTTCTGCTGCCCACTCCCATCCCACTTGACCTCTAAACTCCCAGGGGCCTCCAGTCTCTTGAGGGTTAGGTACATCTTCTCTGACTGAATCCAGACTCAGCAGTCCTCTGTTGTATATGTGTTGGGGCCCTCATATCAGCTGGTGTGTGCTGCCTGTTTGGTGGTCAGTGTTTGAAAGATCTAGGAGGTAGAGAATAATCGAGGGTGCTGATCTTCCTACAGGGTTGTCCTCCTCCTCAGCTTCTTTTAGCCTTTCCCTAATTCAACCACAAGAGTCAGCAGCTCTGTTCATTGGTTGGGTGCAAATATCTTCATCTGACTCTTTCAGCTACTTGTTGGGTCTTCTGGAGTGCGGTCATGCTAGGTCCCTTTTCGTGAGCACTTCACAGTGTCAGTAATAGTGTCAGACTTTGGGACCTCCCCTTGAGCTGGCTCCCACTTTGTGCCTGTAGCTGAGCCTTCCTTTCCTCAGGCTTCTCTCCATTTCCATCCCTGCAGTTCTTTCAGACAGGAACAATTATGGGTCAGAGTTTTGACTGTGGGATGACCACCCCCTCCTTTACTTGATGTCCTGTCTTCGTGCTGGAGGTGGGCTTTATAAGTTCCCTCTCCCTACTGTCAGGCTTTTCAACTAAGGTTCCTCCCTTTGACTCCTGAGAGTCTCTCACCTCCCAGGTCTCTACATTCTGGATGGTCCCTGCAACCTCCTACCTCCTGAGGTTGCCCGTTTCCATTCTTTCTGCTGGACCTCAAGGATTCAGTCCTTTTCCTTCACCCAATACCAGATCAGATTCCCCTCTCCTCCGTACTATCCCCAAACCCCACACCCATCCACTTTACCTCCCAGATCATTCCCTCCCCACTTGTAATTGCTTTTTTCTCCCTCCCAGGTGGGGCTGAGGCTGAGGTGTCCTCACTTGGGCCCTTCAGCCTGTTGATCGTTTTTAGTTCTGTGGACTATATCTTGGGTATTCTGTACTTTTTTTTGGCTAATATCTACTTATTAGTGAGTACATACCATGCATGTCCTTTCGGGTCTGAATTACTTCACTCAGGATGAGATTTTCCTAGTTCCATTCATTTGCCTGCAAAACTCAGGATGTCCTCGTTCTTAATAGCTGAGTAATATTCCATTGTGTAAATGAACCACATTTTCTGTATCCATTCCTCTGCTGTGGAATATCTGGGTTGTTTCCAGCTTCTGGCTAATAATAACAAGGCTGCTATGAACACAGTGGAGCACACTTTATTTTATAACCTTTATAATAAGAAGGTTCTGATTACTCTAGTTTAAGAACGAGGTAGTTTACAAAAGAGATGGAAAGGAGGATATACAGCATATTTTAAGTCAATCATGAGCACACTTACCATCAACAATATTGGACTAAGATTCAGCAAAGAACATAAACGATGACCCATTTAAATCATCTGACAGTTGTAAGCATATGGTAGTGTTTAAAAACAAGAAACACTGAAGCAAAGTCCTTCATGTTTGCCCAGAGATTTATTTCCATGTGAGATTATTCTGTGGAATGTTATCAAGGGTAGCTCTTCAAGATGTGTGAATTAGAGCTGAGTGTCTCATGAAGTCAACTCTGGACAATTTGAGTTAGAATACATCTTGAGTCTTAAGCATCCAGAATGCATTTCTGCACTCCTTCCCATCTGGGGATTAGATGGAAAATATGGTGACAATTCTGTTCCACACAAGAAAAAATAGAAATGTTCTTTGTTAGTGCATTCAAGAAAAACATCGCAGTATGTTTTTAAAACAGCTAAAACATCCCATTAAAGCATTTTAAAATAGAAACACTGATTTTAATTTAAAACATATGAGCATAAAAACACAATATCAAGAAACCACCACTGTAGTGAAACAGTAGACAGTTATAAGTGAGCATTACATCTTTCTGTTTTGTTTCATGTATTTTATATAGTTTATCTGTTGATCTTGTTAACTAGTGTTGAATTTCATTGGATTATAGTGTCCTTGTGTGACACTTCCTCAAGTCTTCTATCCCTTCCTTGTTCCTTCTTCCAACTGTCTGTTTGGTCTTCACCCAATCTTTAGAAAACCTAGGGCTGGAGAGATGGCTCAGCAGTTAAGAGCACTGACTGCTATGAACTAAGTAGCACCCTCAGAGCTCCCAGGGTCTCTACCACCAACCAAAGACTGCACATGGAGGGGTCTGATTATTCAGGCAGCATGTGTATAGTAGAGGATTGCAAATTCGATCATCAATAGGAGGAGAGGACCTCAGCCCTGTGAAGGTTCTGTGCCCCAATGTAGGGGAATGCCAGGGCCAGAAAGTGGGAGAGGGCGGGGTGGCAGGCATGGGGAAGTGGGAGGCAACAGGGGTTTGTTTTTGTTGTTTTTGTTTGTTTCTTTGTTTTTTGGAGGGGAAACTGGGAATGGAGAAATTTACATGTAAATAAAGAAAATATCTAAATAAAAAAAAAAAAGAAAGAAAACCTAGTGGATTTTCCAATCAACATTTTTATTCACAGACAGAACCAAGGAGCCACCGAGTGAAATAAAGCTGCTGCATTAGTCGTATTTTGACTCCTCTATAATCCTTGGGCAGGAGAACAAGATTACTCAGTTAAAACAGAAAGATGTTAATCAAACTGACTTAATTTCAGTTGCATTATGGTAAATATGAGTTTCTTCAACAAACCTTTGACATTTGTGATATGTGGTACTGGCTCAGCAGTACATAATCCAGGTTTGTCCTCTTGCAAATCACTGGGTTAATTTCTATATGGTGGAAAACCTTCTATCCTGTATCTTTTTTCCTGAAAAGCCATTTATTTAGACAGATAATTCTCACATAGCAGTAACAAATGTAGACCTTGAATGTCTTTTGAGGTAAGAAAATGTTATCTTTCTAGTAAAGCATTTTAACCCTCTCTGAATATAATTAAAATTTAAAAAAGTAATAAATATATTTTTGCTACTTCATCTATGTATTGATAATCAGAACACTTGGGAGCATGATCTTCATTTATAGTAATCTCATCAAAATGTTCATGTAATATTCAGACATATCATCATGGCTTTGCCACTTTCCCTTATTTCTCCTATATGAGTTGTGACAGTTCAGGAATATCGCTTCAAAGAGATCATTTTTCTGACATAAGAATGTTTGTAGAATATTTTTTGAGAGAAACATACTTTACTATAAGGTATTTTTGACTCCCTCAATTGCAATTCTGATAAAATAATTAAAATTTGTTATTAGAATGTCAAGTGCTCTAGAAGAAGTACTATCCACCTCACTTCTAAAGAAAGAAAATAATTTATGATGACATAAAATGAGGTTGAGTTTCTGTGATGTTGATTCTCCCCTATTTTAGAAAGGCATTCAGTAACTCTGTCTGAGCTAAGGTCTGCAAGTCCAAACTTGTCTGTATGTGATGCCTTTGACTGACAGGTTAGATATAGTTGATGTCAGAGACTGCGATAGATGGGTGGGAAGAAGCAGGCTCTCCCATACACTCTGGTCAATCAGATTACCCAATTGTTCTTTCAACTGGCTCAACCTGTCATTGACTGTCAAACCAGTCACAAGAGTGAAACTACTATTTACATATACACAGAGCTCTGAGTTTTCAATGTGATTACTTCATCCTTCCAAACACAGTCGTAACATCTACAACAATCTGTGTGCTAAAAACTATATATAAATGTCACAAATAAGTCCATGTCTGAATGGAAAGAGAAGAACACACAAATTCAATCCAATACTGTATTCCTAATATGGAGTTATTATTTGACAGACTCAAGGAATTGTGAAACACACACAAATATACATCTTTATATAAATCCTCAGCAGTATACTCTTTGTCATTTTGGAGCAGAACTAACCATGCGTTCATTAATTTTAAGTGTGCACTACTTCCTTCACACTTGAACAAGCAAACATATATCTCTAATTTTAAAATTACTTCAAAATTCAGAAAGCCTAATATCACTTGAAGAAGAAACAGATCTTCCTCGTCTTGGGGGAACCTGTTTTGTCGGAATCCTTGTAAAATCAAGTTTACAAGCCTAAACAATAGAGAGATGGGACAAATGCAAAGCAGCTAGATTACTACTCAGCCTTAGTCATAACTTCCCTGTGACTCCACATCCAGACTTCTTGGCTACTTGGTGTATTTAGTTAGTAAGATACCTGATAAATCAATGGCCTTAATCATAACCTAATTTCATTACTTAGAGCTGACAGATCATTTCTAAGCCTACACCATGGACTCAATAACATCAGTTTCACAAATAACAGATGATAACATTGTCATACTTACTAGCTATTGGAACCAAAGTGAGATTCAATACCAATTTATTTAATTTTCTTTCTTTCTTTCTTTCTTTCTTTCTTTCTTTCTTTCTTTCTTTCTTTTTTTCTTTCTTTCTTTCTTTCTTTTGCCCTTTCTTTCTATTACTTTCTTTATTTAAATTTCAAATGTTACCCCCTTTCCTGGTCCCCCTGTCCCAGGAAGTCCCTATCCCATCTCCCTTTGCCCTGCTTCTATGAGTGTGTTCTCCCATCAGCCCACTTACTCCCACCTCTCTGCCCTGGCATTCTCCTACACTGGAGCATTGAGTCTTCACAAGGCCAAGGGCTTCTCCTACTGATGCCTAACGAGGCCATCCTCTGCTATATATGTGGCTAGAGCTATGGGTCCCTCCACATGTACTCCTTAGTTGGTGTTTAATCCCTGGGAGCTCTGTGATGTCTGGTTAGCTGATGTTGTTCTTCCTATGGGGTTGCAAACCCCTTCAGCTACTTCAGTCTTTTCTCTAACTTCTACATTGAGGGCCCCATGTTCAATCCAATGGTTGGCTGTGAGCATCTGCCTTATGTGTGCATATATTTATATAGTTTGCTATTGTTTTATGTACACTACCAACATTGATCCTCAGAACCATATGACACAAAAGTTGCTGAGCATATAAACAACTGGTGACTTAAGGGTGTGAGATGAGGGGAACACTTTTGGATGATATCATCAGAGATATAATAATCAGTGTTGGTTTGGTTCCCAGACTGTTCTGCTTCCTTGGATAATTCTGTTCCTACTCCAAGACATATATTTCAACCCTCTTGAGCCAGGAGGCTGTTGTTTTCCCTACTAGTTTGTACTCAGCACTCGCTTTCTGAAGAAACATGACAAATTTAGCAACAATAAAGAATAAAACAATTCAACTTGGCTTATTTTAGGCTTAATGATGGGCATATAAGATAGTTTACATAAAAGTTATTCTTGAGATCTGGTGATGAAAAGGCTTGAACTTTAGGGGATGTCCTTCCCCAAAGTTGGAAATTATTTTCTTTTGACTTTCCCAGAATATTAGACTTGTTCTCTTAGTTATCTGACTTAGGCTGCTTTATCACAGTCATGGGGAGATAAATAGAATGTGCCTAAATAATAACCTAAATTTCTTTAAAAGGATGAAAAGGAAAGTAATAGAAAGTGTCCAACAGAATAGGAAAAAATAAATTAAAAGCATATTATCACTAGAATTGACTATGCATGTAATAAATGGAAACTAGTCTTCAGAACACATTGTATTTACATTATGTTATTTTCCTATTAGACTCTTTCAAGTGAATCCTAATTTACTTATGTAACTCTGGTTTCTTTTACTAATTTACTCCCTGAAAGAATTGAAGCACTGGCTGCTATTCAAATGCTAAATTATCTTCTTACCTTTCACTGAAATGCTTACAGTGGCATGACCATTTGTAGGGGAGCAGTTTCTAAATTTATATGGAAAGTTTCGTTTCTCATACTTTTCTAACATCCTTAGTGTGCAAATTAATTTTCAGTCACCAACAATAACAATAAAATATTAAATAGACTCACAATAATATTCTCTTACTTTACTCATACTTTACTATTATAGACTTGATCTCACCATGTTTCACAAGATAGTCTTTAACCCATGGATTCTGAAATCCTCCCAACTAATCCCTAGAGTAGCTAGATGCCAGGTGCCCAACAACAGCGGCAGCTAGCTCAGACTCCTTTTCTTGAGAAATTTCACAATGAATTCTTATCCCAATGTTTGGTTTTTAAACCTCATTGCCTACCTCACAAAGAAATGTACGTGGACATATTGCACTTTTTGAATATCTTGGTCTCTGTGCTTCAACTCCACTGGTAATGTTGCCAATGAAGCTTTTAGTACTTTGCCTAGCCTGTAGATTCTATGGATTTCAAGTTACTGGCCAGTCTATCATCTGGAATATTTTTGCTCTCTGAATTCAACATCTTGCCTACCAGGAATATTCCTGCCACTACCAACATTCCTGAATTGTTCTTGCTTTCCTAAGATGCTTCTGCTGTGTCTTTTCTTCTTATTCTTCTTGTTCTTCTTGTTCTTGTCTTGTTCTTTTTGTTGTTCTTGTTCTTGTTCTTATTCTTGTTCCCGTTCTCCTTCTCCTTCTCCTCCTCCTTCTCCTCCTCCTCCTCCTTCTCCTCCTCCTCCTCCTCCTCCTTCTCCTCC
>NW_022196894.1:71476053-71494855 GCF_008632895.1 Mastomys coucha | reverse complement strand
TCCTCCTCCTCCTCCTTCTCCTCCTTCTCCTCCTCCTCCTCCTTCTCCTCCTTCTCCTCCTTCTCCTCCTCCTCCTTCTTCTTCTCCCTTCTCTTTCCTTTCCTATCCCTCCCCTTTCCCTCCTCCTATTCTTCTTCCTTTTTCCTTCTCCTCCTCCTGCTTTTCATTTTCTTCTTCTTTTGCTTTGATTATTGTTTTTGCTTGCATATTGTGCTTGGTCAGTAAGTTTATTATCTTTATAAAAACAGTCTTCATAGAAAATTGCTTTTGCTCTCAGCAGCCTGCTCCTCTGAGGAAGCTTGTCTTTTGCTCTCAGCAGCCTGCTCCTCTGAGGAAGCTTGCCTTCTCAGTGATCAGATCTTCCTTCTGGGACATGCGCATTTCGTACAGTTCTACTTCTTTTTCTTAACTTGTCTCTTGGGCTTCTTCTCATGGATTCCATTAAAATGCAGCATGAACTTTCTTACACTTCTCTTTTTTCCATCACAATTCCATGTGAAGACTTATGTTGTTCTATATGTAATAAGAGAACAGTTTCTCATAAGCACCTTCATCCTCCTCCATTAAAGTGACAGATGTACTCGCAATATTCTGACCAATTATGTACTTCCGAACTGAACTTAGAACCATTACCAGGAAATCATTTGATACAATAGAGGATGGACAAACCTCCAACTGCAACTTCCTTCAGGGCCTCAAAATTTTTCTTGCCAGTTGTTGTTCAAATTGACATAGCAAGTGAAGTTACCAGGCTAAACATCAGTGCTTTCCAAATTGTATGCATCTCTAGTCACCTCCACTTGGCCTTTATGGATCTTGTCAATGCCAAGCCAGCAGAAGCCTGCAAGCCCGCAGCAGGACACATACAATACAGGTTGAAGCCTATATTTTCATGCTCATGTTCATATATTTTGATAGTTCATGTTTATATGTTGTGCTGACTATCATATCCCCTTCTAGACAGGCATAAACAACTTGACAGATGGTATCTTGGCTCTTCACAGGAATTATCATCTTTATTGTATTCTTGCTATGAGCTATGCTATTTTTGAGCATATCAGAACATAAAAGTGAAGGAGAAAAAACTTCTTGGTTATTATGAAGGCACATGCTTGTGGTCAAACGGAAAAAAAGAAAACAATAGAGAGCATATAAATAATAGAAGTTAAGTGATGGCTAAATCCTGAGGGAAATCCCAGTAGAGAGGCATATGGAGTAGCTGCAGTAGGGCGAGCTTTTTAGCTGCCTGTGTGAGACATTTTCCGTTTAGCAGGTGACAGTTAAATAGAGACCATGTTTGACAGTGTGCTCGACAAAGCACAGAGAAATAAGACTTGGAGATGAAGGAAAAAACATGTAGAAAGGGCCACAAGAAAGAGGGGTGAATTTACGAAAGTATTTTCTGTGCTGTGTTAAGAACATGTTTGTGGGGGGCTGGCAAGATGGCTCAGCGGGTAAGAACACTGACTGCTCTTCTGAAGGTCCTGAGTTCTGATCCCAGCAACCACATGGTGGCTCCCAACCACCCGTAATGAGATCTGACGCCCTCTTCTGGTGTGTCTGAAGCCAGCTACAGTGAATTACACCAGAGCAAGCAGGGCGGGGCGAGCACAGCCAGAGCGAGTGGGGCAGAGCCAGCGGGGGTATCCTGAGTTCAATTCCCAGCAGCCACATGATTGCTCTCGGCCATCTGTACAGCTACCGTGTAGTCATACACATAAAAAAAATCTTTAAGAACAAAAACAAAAAAAAGAACATGTTTGTGGGGGGTCTAAGGCAAAACTTGGCGGTTATGTTCACTGTCAGCTATTCCAGAGGATGTGGATTTGATCTTCAGAAGTCATAGAGTGGCTCGCATTTGTTTGTAACTCCAGTTCCTGGAGATCCTACATCCTCCTCTGTCACTGTGAGCACCAATCAACATATGTGAAACAACTGTATGGAGACAAAAAGTCCACATACATTAAAAAACATTGTTAAAAGAAATGGTTTGGGGCAATTGCAAATGTACAAGTGAGGAAAATGACCATAAAATTTTTCCAAAAATATTGGCTTTCATGAGCAAAGATATGAGATTTGTTTTTAGTGGGATAGTATAATGCATCTGTATTCAATCTAGGTTTATTCTGGATTGAGTGTGAAAAAGTATTGTAATTGTTGTCATGAATGGCAGCAAAGCCATTCTCTAAATAATATGCTTGCCAATATCCTAAAGCCTCCTAACTGAATGCTTTGCCCAAGTAAGTGCATAAGCATTGGTCTCTTTGAGTACTTTATCCATTCTTTCCAATTAGCTTTCTGATGAGATTGTATCTTAGTTCATGTTGTGCTACCATAAACAAATGCCACAGACTGAGTTGTATTTTGACTTACAGGTTTAGAGGCTGAAATGTCTATCTTAAAAGCATTGAGAGGTTGGTTCAGTGTGATGAGGACACTTGTATATAAGCTGATTCTAGACAGGATGCATCTTCACTTGGTGGAAGGTAAAGGGACCAATAATCTAGACAGCAACTGCCATGATCACTTCACTGTCAGAAAAAGATGGCATGATGTCAGAATCTCCATGGCCTGAAGCTCTGTAAATCCTAGCTCCATCAGTCACTTTATTAAGTTTCTAAAACTTGAACTTAATACACATTGAATCCATAGCACTGAGCACCCTACCTTCCCTTGTTAATGTTTTCCATTCTGTGGATTCTTTTCAGTAGAACCATCTTCCTTCCTTTATTTGTAACTGACCTCCATAGAACATTCAGTCATGTTATTTTTCAAAAATCAGAAAGTGAATGTGTAAGTTTGTGTGTGTGTATGTGTGTGTGTGTGTGTATACACGTGTATGCATGTGTATGCACGTGGAGATGTGCTTGTGCACACGCAGCACAAGTGTACAATAGTGCATGTGTGGAAGTCAGAAAACAACTTTCAAAAGTCAGTTCTCAGTGTTCACCTTTGGTTCTCAGGGTTGAGTTCAGGTCATCAGGCTTCACAGCAAGTTTTCTGCCTGCTGTGCTTTCTCAGCAGCTCAGCCACTGACATTATGATCAACGCCCATGTATATTTTCTGTCTGATTCATAAAAGCCAAAGCCTTGGGTTTTTTGTTTGTTTGTTTGTTTTATTTTTCATCTGTCTTTATGATTATTTGTGATTATTTCCTTGGTTGTGCATTTATAACTTGCACTCTGTATTACTATGCAGACGTCTCTTCCTTACTGCTATCTTGATTTCTTCAGTCTATCCATGTTCCTAATTAGATAACTTACAAAAGCATATTTCCCAGCTTTAAATGGGCAGGAGACTTACATGTATTCTCCTTGGCTTAGAAATGAATCTTTTCAGGCTCTTTTCTCAGAATCTGAAATGATAACTGAACTTTGCACCCTACATCAGGAGTTTCACTCAAGGCATCACAATTCTTATCTCCCCATATCCAAGTGTCACTTCTCCCCAATTTTATGAGTGCTAATGCTTTCAGATACACAGTATATCCTTACTATGCATCATTTACATTTCTTTATTTCATCTTTTAAAATAGTATGTCATCTTTTTTCTTTTTTCTTTTTTTTAGAATTCTGAAATATATATTTTATTGTACATTTATTAATTTACCAAGTATACTTTCTTTGTTATTATTATTTTTATTAGATATTTTCTTTATTTACATGTAAATTTCTCCTTTCCCAGTTTCCCCTCCAAAAAACAAACAAAGAAACAAAAACAAAAAGAACAAACCCCTCCCCATGCCTTCCATAGTAGAGGATTGCAAATTCGATCATCAGATCATCAATAGGAGGAGAGGACCTCGGCCCTGTGAAGGTTCTGTGCCCCAGTGTAGGGGAATGCCAGGGCCATCTTTATTTTCTTAAGGGTAGAGTCTGTGAACATTTTTGTAATTGTCCTAAGCAATAACCTTATAAATTGGCTGTAATATTTATTGATTGTGTCATCTTAATTAGCCCCTATAGCTTAGTTTTTCTGTACTGTGCATTCAGTACAAACATCTGGAGTCTCAAATGATTATCTAAGCATATATATGCTATAGATATTTAACCAGCAGGTGACATTATATGATTATTTAGTCATAGATTATAGCTATTTTATAGATGAACCAATTCAAACAACAATATTACCATCACTTCTGAAATCATTGACATATCTCTGGAATTCATTGCTAAATTTTATGAGTCTTTAATATTCACTCTTATCTTTCTCAACTATCAATCCATAATTTCAAAACTCGCAGGGAAAATTCAGTTTCAGTATTTGACATTCAGGCTATACATAAATATCTTTATAGCATGGGTGACTATATTTCAGTTCCTCATTTTTCAGTCTAGTCTCAGTCTATCAGAAATTTCATGTCAGTGTTTGACTCATTGTCATTGTTCCCATTTTCTAGATTTTCCATCATATCCCTTTCCTCTCTCCTAGATCCTATTTGATTGGCCCTTCTTGGCTTTTCACATTTTCTTTCCCCTGTAGATAGTGCTATCTGATGTGTCAGTTGTTAAAATCTGTGAACGTGTATGAATGATCATTGATCATGAACCATAAATACCTCCTTTCATCTGAGATTAGGCACTTTCAGGGTGCAATGGCCTTGGACTAAGGCTTATCTCTTACCTGCTTTGTCTCATTAGCCAACTTCTTTCCCATCATACAAAGCAGGGCTCAAGTATATTTGAATACCTCATCATTTGCAAAATGCTCCTAGATCCATGCCATTTTTCAAATGACGTGTTGTTGTTTTTGATTTAAAAAAATGGCTTTTAAATCATCATCACCAGTATCATCTGAATCTTAATGACTGTATATGAGCTTGGTTTGGTATATAATCAGAAAACATTTGTTTTATTTATAAATGAGAAATGACTATAAAAAATCACCTATGCACAATTTCACAATTTCACTTAAGTCATGTGTTTTTATTATTTCCAAACTCTGGTTTCTAGAATGTGAAAGAATCCTTGTACTAGCTTTGTTGTTGTTGTTTTTAGCTGTTCGACTATGTAGGTAACATGTGTAATGGAGTTTCTGCTGAGAAAGTAAGTGTAGATTATAAGATTACACTATTTAGCTCAGGTGACCGGAATAAAGATAACATCAGTTTTTAAGGATTATAAACTGTGGACTCTACTATGTGAAAAAGGACTTTTCTCACACAGACAGTGCCTATATAACATATAGAAGCTAATATAGACTTTAGCTGTCTCTTAAGTATAATATAGAATTGCATAATTATAAAAAGTATACGGGTGGTGGTGGCGCACGCCTTTAATTCCAGCACTTGGGAGGCAGAGACAGGCAGATTTCTGAGTTCAAGGCCAGCCTGGTCTACAGAGTGAGTTCCAGGACAGCCAGGGCTATACAGAGAAACCCTGTCTTGAAAAAAAAGAAGTATATATATATATATATATACATATATATATATATTGTGTGTGTGTGTGTGTGTGTGTGTGTATATATATAAAAGCATATATATATATATATGGAGAGATTATAATTATTATAGTTAGAAAAGAAAATGTGAACAACCAGTTCCTTCTCTTTAACTTAATTCTACATTTCTTTTTGGAGCAAAAAAGATACAAAACTAAAATTGATTTGATTCATAAAATTTACATGAAAAATAAAATATCCACTAGTCCACTAGTCAACACAATAGCATATAAATGCATGAATGTTAATATTTTAACAATTTAAAAACTTTGTATATTGTGTTTATGTAGCTTTCAGGTTTATACTATACATGAATAAATTCCTTCTGTTTTCTGGGACTCCAGAGTGTGGCATTTGCTCCATGCAGCTTAGCCCGGGAGTAGGCCGTTAGCCTTGCTGGAGCTTAGGGACCGCAGGCTTTGCCTTTGGAAATTAAATATTTAATATTGCTTTGTCTAGGCTGGCTTAGAACAGGATCTTTTCTTCATTCCAGGGCAATGTCAAAATTCATAGAAGAGCAATGAGTCGTATTGCCTATTGAAATCAAACCTGACTCTCCTCCCTTACGTACCGATCCACACACAATCCCTCCCTCGGGATTGTGACATCATTACCATCTCAGGGACCCCTATGCTGGTTGTTCCTGTTAAAATGAAGTGAGATTAGGGTTCTAGGAGAAATAAGTCAAATATTTGAACACTAATCATGCCTGGATGCCTTTTATTAGTTTTGGACAGTGAATGTCATTGGCCTTCAAGAATTCAAGAAGGCTATCACTTAATGTGAAAATGGACAGGAAAGAAGACAATTAGTTGAATCACAGAGACACATTGCTCACTCACTACAGCCTTCTGTGAAATGAAAGATGCATCTATTTAAAGCTTTCTGATATATGAAAGAGACACTTATCCCCCAAGGAGAGACAGGAACTACTTAAAAGGAAGGACTTTTATTAATATTTTACAATTAAATTGCAATCTCTTTATCCTTTCTCCCTTTGTAATTTTGTGTTGACCTATGTAAGTGCTTTGTCTGTGTAGCACTCCGTCTTTCTGGGTCATCAGATGAGAAGGGTTTATTGAAAAGGAAACAGAATTAAAAATTCAATGACAGGAATTCAAATAGTGTCTCTTTGGGGCTTATCTTCTCAGTGTTTGGGCTTTTGTGGTTATTGGTCAGGGATTTTTGAGATTGGTTCATTAATGGCAAGATGAGTGATGTCAGTGTCAAGGGAGGAAATCATGTGACTTTAATTCTGGGGGTTTCTGATAGTTGCATCATACTTAAATATTGTGGATATATATAAATATGTGTGGATGTCCATTCATCTATTGTAATATACCCCCATATGCTCAGAAATCACAAGATTAAAATGTGAATTAGAAAAGACGTAATATCTTAGTGAGGCAAATGATAGTAGTTATTCTACTTTCATGTAAAAATAAAGAATAGATAAACAATGACTTTCAAAACTATTTAAAGTGTATTAACTGTAATGATGAATACAATTTATTAATATATATTAAAGTTTAAAATATATTTCTTAAAAATATTCATTAAAAGTGAATAACTATGAAAGGAAAATTTAACTAAACTCTTCTTTAATTTGTACAACCAAAGAAAAATTACATGGTCCAAAATTTCTCATCAACCTGTAAAATCTAATGACTTATATTAAATGGAAAATATTGATACCAAGAATTGAAGTTATTTCATCTAACATAAAATATAAATGTGTATAAATGTGATTTAAAGTCACATTTTTGTTTTCTTTTACAGTAAAGGATATACAATGACAAACATGTGATAAGATATTTCAACAAGTAATCAATTCAACAGTATGTTAAAGCAAAAGTCTCAGAGATTTTTGAATATTTGTTTTCAAATATTTGCATCATGCTTTCTGCCAAAAAATAAAATATGATCTGAAAGCATTCAACTAAGTGATTCAATCTCTTTTTCTACAATAATGTAGTTTAGCATCCCATGCCTTTCCTAAAATAGTAGACTATGTTTAGAAGAAATTTAAACTCACAACAATATTAATTCTATGTTGTGACTTTAACAATTCCTCTCTTACCATCATAAAAAAGATGTTTGTATATTTGTTCCAACTGATAAACTCACACATAAACATCCTGCAAAGCCTATGGGTTTCAATCAGGTTCTCTCTTGGTATTGAAGAGCCTAAGCAAGCATATGGACCTATATATAATCATGTGTACATAGTATGTTGGTGTTCTGCAAAGTAAATTTACTGCCCTGGAAATTGCCTGAGCTCCATCTACTCATTCATTCCTCCCATTTAACCCTCAGCAAGCATTCATTATTTTCTCTATAGACCTAGTCTACGTGGTCATTTGCTATGAAACTTTTTAGACTAGTTTCTCTCAGCTCATGTGATAGATTTAAGCTGACTCCATATAGCCACATATTATATATATATAGAAAGAGAGCTCTGATACTTTGCTTCTATATTCAGCTCATGATGGGCACCTTAGTTGCTCCTGAATTCTTGGCAATTCTGAGAAAAGTCAGAGTAATAATTTATGTGTATGTGTTCTCTATCATCATGCATTCTCAACTTTTATAGCTAAAAGCTTCATCTGTTATGATTGGGTAAACTCTGTACCAACTTAACTCTGTCTCCAGCATGATAACCTTTTGTTTTGCCCTGATTCTGTTTAGTTTTTTCTTCTACTTGTTGATAGAGGAATGAGCCAATATTTGAAACAGTTCATGATTTTCTCAATGCTCTTAAAACATTCAAGCATTTGATTCTATTTTATGTGCATTGACAGACTTTAGGAAAGACTGGCATGCTTAGTGGTGACCAGCTGTTCTACGTTGTACAGCTATAACAGGGAGATGACATGGAGAGGCATGCAAAGAGAAATGCACAATCTAACGGTATAGTCTTGCTCTTCCTCACATGAAATTGAAAACAAAATAAAAATTAACACTAGAGTATTTTATTTTATTTTTGAAAAAAAATTAGGGATTCAATAATTGTACAATCCAGAGAACGTTTCATGAGAGCAGTATGTTTGTTTTCTATTTGCTTGTTTTTTGATAGAGGGTCTTAATATGTAACCCTGACAGGCCTTGAGCCTTGAACTTCCTCTGTATACCAGGCTAACCTGGAACTCACAGAGATCAGCTTCTTCTTGGATGGTGAATGATGGTATTACACAAATCCTGGCTTACTTACAATTTTGAATGAGTGAGTTTACTGAGAATATAGCTAGTGAAAGAGTAGATAGCAATTAGCAGTGAGGCAGAAGTGGAAGATAACAGAATATTATTAGATCGGTGCTCACAACTTCTACCAGAGACAACCTGCCCAAGTGAGGGACTAAACAAGAGGAAGCAACATCAATTGATGGGCTTGAAAACATACAACAAAACCAATTGGAAAAGGCACAATGACTCAGCCAGCTGGAGTTCCCAGTTGAGAACATGATGCAGAATAGAGTAAGACTTTGGATAAAGTTTTTGAGTAAAAGAAAAAAATAGCAGCAGAGAGACAGAATCATCTAATCAGGAGCTTACAATGAGCCCATGGATATAGACCAAAGAAGCCATGCTTAGTCCCTCTGGAGTTCCTTATCACAACTTCTGGTCATATCATTGTCTACATAGATGAAGTACTGCCTTCTCTTTGCAACTGTCGTCAGTTTTATATTATGAGATAAATAATAGTAACCTTGACTGGAATAGATCACCTTCCAGCTACTCTTTTGGGCTGTTACTTTCTTTTCATTTCTTCTCATCCAAAAAATTAGGGGGCAGTCTGGACTAAGAAATGGTATTTTAGAGGACATTTTGGAAAATAAACACATGGGGATATATTGAGCTTTGTATTCTCCTGCATTTGAGTTTTTCTAAGATAGGGCTTCACTGGATTAGCCTGGTCTCATGATCTTACTTGGATTCTGTAGGAACTGGTGTTTTCAGGCATATAAAACCACACCCAGCTGAAATCTAGTGACTTAAAATTACACCAACATATGTATTTATAACTTATCTTGGACTTTTATTTTTCCCTGATGAATAGCTGATTGATTGAGGATGATTGACAGATACAAGTATTCAAATGAAAACAACTCCACATAAATATCTCTTGATAAATAGTTTTGATAAGTAAATGAAGTTGTGTATTTATTTTTAAAAACTATATTTTTCACAAAAAGAATATTCTTTGCTTTGTTTTGTTTGTCTTTTTAAAACTCTTGACCATTGCTCATATCTTGACAGTCTATACCACAGGGGTATAACTTTACCAAATTTATTCATAGTTAATGAGAAAATATAAAACTCAAAAGGGGGAGGCAGGAGAAATGGCTTATTAAATATCCTTGCTGCTCTTTCAAAGGACCTGAGTTCAGTTCCCATCACTCACATTGAGCAGACAACTGCATGGATCTCCAGATCTGTGGATCTGACACCCTTTCTGGCCTTTTCATATACATAAATAAAAAACAATAAAAATTCAAAATTTCATAATTGCCTTTTGGAGAACTAGGTTAATTCTTTCAGGGCAAGTTTTTATTCTTGTGAAACTGGATCAGATACCCTCATGATAGTTGGCTATAGAGCAAGGCTACTTCCTATATACAGCATATGTTTGGATGTAGAGTTGGCTCAGTAGTTAAGAGCAGTTACTGCGCCTTTGAAGGTTCCCAGAGTTCCCAGCACCCATGGTGAGCCATTCTCAATAGCTTGTAACTCCACTCCCAAGGGAGGCAAATGTCTCTGGCCTCTGCAAACAGCTACACTCACATCCACAGACCTATGGACAGCCATGTACAATACAGATAGTTAAAAGACTAAATTTAAAAAAATCTCCAATGCTACATTATAATAATCATTCTAATAAATCTGCTTGTTTACAAATCAAGTTCTAGTTACACTGTTGCCACTATTTGTTGAAACTAAAGCACCACGAAACCTTACACATTTTTCTCATACCTCACTATATTATATAATATTATCCTATATTTTAGCTCAAATCATCAGACTGCACAAAGAAAAGAATGAACTAATTATAGTAAAAGGTCAGGCAATGCTTATTTTAGATTACTTACTTCATTCAGATTAAGTTTTTGGTGCTTAAGGATAACATTATCTTCAATAAAACTTTCCACATTAAGCACCTTTATGTCATTCACCTTTCAGGAACGGTGGCACCATTATTCATAAGTGATGAAAGCTATCCACTGGGCTATCAAATATGATGAGCAGATCCTTAATGACAGGAGAGAATTGTAAGTCAGGTTGGCCTCCTCGTAAAGGAAATAAAGAGAGGCTGAGCTTGTATAAAACCATCAATCTTCTGATCTCCAATCCAGGGCTTTCCCACTGCTGAACTATGATTCATCAATACTAGGAAACTAACCAAGCATCAGGAAAAGATCACCCATTTATTTCAGTCCTTTCCTTGTGTGGCTAGTATCTCAGTCACCATGTGCACAGAAGAACGAGTCAGAAGTGACAGTGATCTCAGTGACTGGTGAGCGATTTCTCTCATATTCTTAGGAGACTTGATGACAAAGAATGAATTTAGCAAACTCAGACATTGAAATACTGCACTTTGACTGTGTTTTATCAACAAGCGAAAAGTGACTCTTTTTTTTTTTTTACAGCAACTTACTTTGACTCTTTTATTTTTATACTGCTAAGAAAGCATGGAGTTTGCATAGAAGTGTGTGTCGCCTTATGGATCACACTGGCACAGGCTGCGGGTGTTAAACATCCATGCATTTCAAATCAAATTAGGTACATTTATATCTATCTCAGAAAGTGAAATAATAGAATTCAAAAATGGAGACTGTAACCCAAAAGACCAAATCATGGTATGTAGATAAAGAGATAGCAGCAGCCTTCATAGAGGTTATTTATTATTTGTTTATTCATTCATTCATCTTAATACTGAAAAAATTGTAGATGCAACCAACTCTCACCGAACAGTTGTGTGTGTGTGTGTGTGTATGTGTTCTATTTGAATATCTTCTTCTAGACAGAAAGGAATAATCATATAGATAGAGCAATTTGAATCAAATTTAAGTATATTCTGCTTTGCATCTTGCTAAACTAATTTCCTTTACATCAGCTGTGCTCTAGACATAACAGGACTGCAGCAGTGGCTTGGCTTTGCCAGAGGGTAGAAATAAACAAGTGTTCTTGCCAGCACAGAGTTCTAGTTGAACTTAAACAGAAAAAAGGATAAAACATAGATGGAAGGCGAAGCAATAATCTGCCACGTGTTGACTTCTGCCTAAGACAGAGGAAAGAGCAGTTCACAATGCCTTCTCAACCTGAAATTCACTACATTGATCACGCTGACCTTGAATGTAATGACAGCTGTCTGTCTGCCTCTTTGAGTGCTGGGATTGAAGTTGTAGGCAGCCATGCCCTGGGTAATTGATGATGTCACAATGTGATGCGTTCATTTTACTTTTATGTGTAAGTCTAGCCCTTTCTTCTTCATGTCTAGTAAAGACCGTGCACACGATCTGTTAGTGGAAGGTTGTGTCTAGGCACTAGTTATGTCTTTGTTTCACAAGAATTTAACAAGAGAAATGCTATTAGAAAAAAAAAGGAGGGAGAGTCGGGCAGTGGTGGTGCACACCTTTAATCCCAGCACTTGGGAGGCAGAGGCAGGCAGATTTCTGAGTTCGAGGCCAGTCTGGTCTACAGAGTGAATTCCAGGACAGCCAGAGCTTTACAGAGAAAACCTGTCTTGAAACAAACAAACAAACAAACAAACAAACAAAAACAAAAAAAGGGGGGAGAGAAGGAGGAGAGGAGGTGAGAGTGGAGGCCAGGGCAGTAGAGAGTTCTGGGTTGAGAAGAAAGAAGACCCCTAATACCTGATCCAGTCTGTCTTGTTCAAGTTTCTTGATCTTGGATGTTGCAATAATCACAATGAAGAAATTATAATTAGAGCTAACAATGATTCCCTTGTCTCTCAATCTGGCTTCAACCATATTTCTTTTGCTAGAAATAAAAATAGCTTGCACAATACATTACAGAACATATCTGACCATATTGCAAAATTTTGCTCCTTTTGTGAGAAACTTTATTTAAGACAACAGCCCTAGGCAAAATTAAGGTGAGCTAGTCCTTAGAATCATTGTTTAGATCATAATTGCTGATTGTACCCTGCTTCTGCTTAAAGCACAATGTGACGATCAATCTTAGATTGCAAAGTCTGAGGAGCAATTGTTCAAACATGTTGCAGAACACTGATTATACGATCTACGTTTTGATATCACAGTCTCCTCCACTTTCTATTTTGGTATGTCAGTACTGTGTGAAACTCTGGCATTGATGGTTTGTGGTCCTGAGCTTTGACAATATGGTACAAAGACCAATCACTAGTATTGTCACATAGTGTGGTGTGTGTTTGTGTGTGTGTGTGTGTGTGTGTGTGTGTGTGTGAGAGAGAGAGAGAGAGAGAGAGAGAGAGAGAGAGAGAGAGAGAGAGAGAGAAAGAGAGAGAGACCTTGCAGAAGTTGTATAACCTTTCTGAGGTTAATTCTGTCTCCTTTATAGCTATGTGTATTAAATAATGCATGAAAATTACTCTTGGCTTGGTTGAGATGACTCAGGGAATAAAGGCAATTGTCACCAAGCCTATTCCAGGACCCACAGACTAGAGAGAGTTGATTCTTGCAAGCTGTCTTCTGAGTGTATATGCATTCATATAAGAAATATGCTAAAGTAATTTTTCTTTTAGTTTTGAGATTATAATTAGACAACTTCTTCCTATTCATTCCTTCTTCTAAGACATCTCTCACACCCACTTCTGTTTTCTTTCATATCTAGTCATTTTTCATTGTTATAATCATGGATATTATATATATTCCTAATGGATATATATATATATATATATATATATATATATATATATATTCCTAAATATAACATGCTCCATCTGTGCAATGTTACCTGTATGTGTTGTCACAGATTACCCTTTGCTATTGGGTAGCCAATTGGTGGGATCTTCCCGAGGGGTGATGATTTCTCCAATTCTCAGTACTCCTTACTTATTTGTAATTCACTTTATGAATGTAAATATACTGTATATCCTACCAACTCTAAGATGTGTCTCTCACTACTCTTGGGTATGGGATGTCTATCTGTCCAACATTGTTCCTGAAATTTGGCCAAACTCCAGGGATGTGCTCCTAGAGGTAAATGATAAGAATATGAAATTTTGTGGTTTTCACAGTTTATAATGTACACATTTCAAAATTTCAATATTGAATTTCTTTTGATGCTTTATATCAAAGTTCCTTTAAGATTTAATTTTTGGTTAGGTTACTATTGCTATGATAAAATAAATCAAGCAGGGGAACACTTAAAAGAAAATATTTGCTTGAGGGCTTACATTTTCAGAGGGTTAGTCCATGGCTTCAATGGTGGGGACAGTGATGGCAGTCAAACAGTCAAGCATTGTCGTATCTAGGCATTCTGATCCACAGAAAGCAGGCTGAGAGAGAGCAAGACAGGAAATGGCATGACATTCTGAAACCTCAAAGCCAATACATACAAACCTTTGCCATCAAGGCCATACCTCCTAATCCTTCCTAAACAATCCACCAACTGGGAGCCAACATTCAAATATATGAGCCTAGTTGGGAATGTTCTCATTTATACCACCAGACTATGGGTACTTGATAGTGATCATCACCCTGATAGGAGTCAGAAGCCCCTAAGAAACAAACCTCTGAATGTATCTCTGAGGTAATTTCCAGCAAGTTTATCTGAAGCGGCAAGAATCACCCTGGTTGTGTGTAGCATCATTCTACTCTAGACTGACATTCTAGACTGAACAGAAAGAGGAAAGATAATCAAACACTGGTTCCTTTTCCCTTACTGACCATGTGTGCAAGGTGTTCAGCTGCCTCATTTTCCTGCTGCTGTGCACCCAAAACTGTTCCTGTTCTGGCACCCAAACTATGAGACAGGTTCACAGTTCCTTGCTTAAGTTGTTTGGGTTGTGGATTTTCTTACTGCAGTGGGGAAAAATAACTAAGGGGAGGCCATGATAAGACAATGAAGAAGCAATTGCAATGACAAAGCTATAATATGTGCAGCTGGCTGCGTTCTTTTCAGCATCATAATCCAGTAGCAAATGTGGGCAAATCTTGGGCTAGATGGTATGGATTAGATGAATATTTACAGGAACTTTTTTTATTAAATAGCTACTAAAAACAATCACATTTCTATGAGCATGTGATGAACAAGACCAACTATAAAATTGACTGCCTATGATGGTGTGAAGGAAGGGGATTAAATACAAGGAAAGAAGTTGGAAATGAAACTGAGCAACTAGGTAGCATGTTAATTTAAGAGACAACATACGTCCATATGTCCCCATTCAAAAAGCAGGAGAATTCTTGGGAGGCACAGAGGCAGGATCCCTAAATATCAGTGCGTTTATCTAAGGAAATATTAAGAGATGAATGAATGGTTCTGCAGTGTAGAGTGAGAGGTACTCTATCTATTTTGCTCTATATCCCTTGCCCTATCATCCAGGCATTGATGGAGACATTTTAGAAAACTCCCGCTTAAGTATTTGGGAGTAGTTAGTTGAAGAGCCATTTTCATTGAACAAAAGCAGGTATCTTTGAACTATTTTTACTTGGCTCATGCTAAAAATTATTGAATTTCCATTTTGATTTAAATGATGAGGATGATCACTAAAAATAAAACGAGCCAAGTTTTATGTGTCTTGCATTTTAACAAGTTGGATGTCTCATTGGAATGCACTGCCTTCTTGTTCCACATTTATTTTTGGAATTTAATAAGGCGCCTGTCATAGCTGCCTCAAGGCTAAAAAACATCATGGGGGGAAATCCAAAGTACTGTCATGTTTGAGTGACATGGAGCCAATTTTACTTTATTTCCTTTTCATGGTATGGGGTGGGGGTGGCTGAAATTAGCTGGTCTCAGTTCTGAAAAGGCATGGCTATACCATCTGTTCCAAAGACCTTGTGCTGGTTAACTGGTAATGACATTGCCCAGTGACATGTGTCAGGTGGATGTGACGCAGAGAACCAGTGGAGGATTTTCATTAACAAATTAATTCTGTGCATTTTACTGCAAAGCTCGTTGTCATGATAGATTCTGGTCCTGTGCCACCTACTTCCCGAAGCAGGTCTCATTACCTGAGAATCTTGGGAAGGTAATAACTGCTTTATTTCTTCTTTGTGCTCCCAGAGCACATAATTAACATACTGGCTCATTTAGCTCAACCCTCCATAGGATGAGGGTGTGCGAATACAATGGAGATTCAGACACACTGCCAAGCATAATGGCTTCTGTTCTGAGCCAGGAGCTGGAGACACTCTGCCTCTTTGCCATTTTCTGTTGATTTGGGGGGGAGAGAGGAGGAAGGTTGATGTTTAACCATGTAACTACCTTAAATAGGAATACTCTTTTTCTAACAATAATTGTGTTAATAACTGCCTACCAAGAGATGAACCATATACATGTGATAGCTATATGTATATATTTATGCATACATATATGTATATATATATTCACCATATGATTGCATACATTTATATATTCATAATTGGAATGGAACCACAATATTTTTAAAAATGCAAGTAATATTGGCATAGGTATAATAGATGACTCTTTCTATTATTTTCATACGAAATTAGAAATTTAGTGAACCGGCAGCTCTGATATGCAAAAATGCATTATAGTCCTTTTAATTATTAAGGTACTAGGCTAATTGGGATGTTCATTTCAAATGTTTACTATTAAACTATACTTTAGGAGTATTTTTCCCTACTGATTATTAAGAAGTAAGTTAAATTTGTAAGAGTCTTAATGGTTTACTTTCTGTTTCTGTGATAAATGCAATAACTAAACCCAACTTGAGGAGGAAGTGGTTTATTTCCTCATCTTACAGGTTATAGTTCACCCTTGAGGAAAGTCAGGACAGGGACTCTTGCAGGGCAAGGATATGAAGGCAGGAATGAAGCAGAGAGCATGGAGGAACACTGTATCCTGACTCACTCCTTTCTTCTATTCAGCTAGCTTTCATAGACTGCCTAGGTACCACTGCCCTGCCAATAGACAGTCCTGTCCAATAAAGGCTGGGCATCCCTTGTTCAATCAGCAATCCAGAAAATTTCCCACAGATATGGGTATTAGCCAATGTGATTTCAGCAAGTCCCTTGTCCCAGATGACTACAGTTTGTGTAAAATTGACAATTAACACTAAGCAGTTAATAATGCTGTGCTATTAATAAATTCAAAGAGTAATTAAAATGTAGTTAGATAGCTCCTACCCTTAACACTTGAAATTTCCTATTGAATAAAAGAAAAGACAAAAAACAAAGTTATTTTTAAGGAGTTTATGCTTCCTTAGGAACAAGTTATATTACCACAAATTTTTCCTTGTGTGCCACATCTGAAGCCGTGTTTGTGTGTGTGTGTGTATGTGTGTGTGTGTGTGTGTGTGTATGTGTGTGTTGATAGGTAATGATAGAGAATATGATTATAAGAAATTTCATCATGAGGTTGTATAACCACATACACAATAACTCACAGTTTATGGCTATACTTGGCTCAGTACTGTATTATATAAAATAGTCTTTTACAAGAGGAGAAGGTTTAAATGGAAGTATTGGGTACTGTTTCTAAAAGAGTTTTAATCATTGGGTGTTATTGATGAAGCATGCATCCTGGGAACTCAGCTCATTTTTTTACACTCAACAGTGAACATTTTACTTTCTTTTCTGATGAAACTCCAAGGAACTATTTTAAATATCCAAATATGTTCTAGAGCTATGAATAAACAATATTTTTGGTAGGCAGTGAATGTAATTTAAACAAATACTTTAGAGAGAATGTACTCTTTGATTATAGCTGAACTTCATCTGAGCTTATACAAGCTATCTCCTGGGGGATACGTTATTTTCAGTCAAAGACATAGGCAGATTTATGAGTTGTTTGATTTAAATTCTTATTTGATTCCTAAACACTTTATTACATGACTTGTTATTGACAACCAGTACAAGGGTGTGTTGGGCTATGCTATGTTTAAAGAAAGATGTATGGTAAATTTTTCAGAGGAAAAAGTAGGTAGGAACAACTTTTAAAACATTTCACCTTCAAAAAGAAAGGTATTTATTAGTTAGTGTTTGTCTACCAAGTGATTAAAGTGTTCCAAAACAAACCACAATCTTCAGTTCAAGTCTGTAAGTTTCCCATGCTGAGAAATGCTGTATTTATCTTAAATATGTCAATACAGATCCTGGTTTGGAATTATGTGGTCCTATTCCCATGAGCATCCTGGAAGAGCTCCCAAGCTTTGAGACTCATCATTACTCTTGGAAGTGGCATGAGTTGGTTGTCATGGAGCTGTTGGAGAAATTGGCATTCTATTTTTGTATTAAGAGAAATAAGATGGTCTCAGTCCTGTAATTATTTAGAATTATGTTGGGCTGTAGGCAGATATCGTTTCATCCTTGTCCACTATATACATAGGTTCTATATATTTCTTGGGAGTGACTGGGATTTCCAAATTTTCATCCCAATAAGAGATCAAATGCCATCCCCTTCAATTATATATTCCAAAATACATTAGATGTCTTTCTCCTGCTTTGAGCTCTGAATGGACTGCTCTACCAGCCACAGCCCTGGTTCCCTTGGATCACTGGGTGAAAGAAATATACACATTAGTGTATTTTAATATGCTTTTTAGCTCAATGCCTGGGTACTTCTAAGCCTCCTGAATCTAACATGCCCTTACCTTTACTCTCATCTCAAGACTTCTAAATCTGCCTATTAGTTGTGTTTCTCATCTTCGGCCTGCTACTCCAGGCCTAGTCAGGGAAGCTGCAAATGGCCAGTCCAACAGAAATCTCAAAAGGCTGGTGGCTCACTCTTGCTCCATATCCTCTCTCCTCCTCTTGTATCTGAGAATCTACTTGTGGGAACCTGAAAGTCCTGCCTCTTCTGTGCGGCCATTGGCCATTAGCATCTATATTGATTGATCAGGAATCAATTGTGGAACAGGACTTTCAGGTTTCACACAGAGATTCCTGATCAAAACTTCAGAACCACCCCCTATAGAAAGTTGTATTATTTAATTTTTATTATATTGAAAATTTTTATACTGAAGGAGTGATACAAATATTTGAAATGTAAAGCTAATATACACTTACTTATCAGTCCATATTCATATATAAGTATTTTTAAATTAATTTCAATGTGGTTATTTACTTATTTATTCCTGTTAGAAATTATTATTGCTGTATATGTATGATGTGAGTGGTATATTTGCTTGTGGGCATATGTGTGTGTGTGTGTGTGTGTGTGTGTGTGTGTGTG
>NW_022196894.1:71432751-71475923 GCF_008632895.1 Mastomys coucha | reverse complement strand
TGTGTGTGGTGTGTGTGTGTGTGTGTGTGTGTGTGTGTGTGTGAAGGCAGATATGCATATGCCAGGGCATGTGTGGTCTGTATGCAGATGTTAGAGAACAACATTTGAGTTACACCTTCCACCATTACTTTCTGTATCAAACTCAGAAGTAGGCTTGTATAGCAGGCAATTTTGCCCAATGAGCCAGCACAACAGCCCTAAATGTCTGTCTTTTATCATATAACATTGAGAGTATCTGCATTTTATTATCTATAGGGGTCTATTTCTAAGATCAGAAAGAAAGTACTAGCCAGCTGTCAAGGTATCAAGTGTGAAGTGTGAGGTCCTTCCTAGTGTCATTTTGGAGGCTCTGACAGAAGGTACAAGGTTTTAAGATGATCCTACATAGGTTGACATGTCTCAAAGACAAAAACAAAACAGTACAGGAAAAGTTTAAGCTTCACAAACTAATACAAACATACAAGGCTTCCTTAACATTAATTTGCCATAAAGCTGGCCGTTAATGCCAGCACTGTGGATGCAGGAGCAAGCATATTTCCGTGAGTTTAAAACCAGACTATTTTGCAATAGGTAGCTCCAAGCCAGCCTGGAATATGTGTGTACTGAGACCCTATCTTAAAGTTCACATCTGTTTTTAACTCCAGTTCCAGTAGATCCAACATCTTCACACAGGCATACATGCAGGCAAAAGACCACTGCACATAAAATAAAAACAAATAAAACATTTAAAACCTTAAAATAAAATTAATTATCAAACTATGGTATACCCATATCGTAGACATGAGAAGATATGAAAAGAGCTATAAAAAGATAGTATTAGACTTAATTTCACATCATAATTAAATAAAAAAATGCTGACTGGGAAAAGCTCCATAGGCTCAACACTGCCTGTTCAAAGCAGCTTAATACATCTCTGACTTATAGTTCCCAGTGATCTCAACTGTATGGCATTCTGGAAAGGCACAACTATAGAGACAGTAAAAAGATCAGTGGCTGTCATGGGTTGGAGGAGAACGGGAAAGAGTGGGTGGAACCGAGTGATTTTTCTCAGGGTAAAGCTCTTCTGCACAATACTATAACTGTGGATATGTCATTATACATCTGTCAAATCGATAACATGTACAACCCAGACAGTGAACTCTCATGTAAACCAGGGACTCTTTTGTTAATAATAATGTGTCACTACAGCGTATAGCTCATCATGGTGAAACTGAAATGCCAGGCACGAGGAGAGGCATATTACTTGGGAACACTCAATTTCCTGCCCACTTTTTCTGTTAACCTAAAATTTTTATTCAACATAATCTGATAACGAGAAAAGCTATGTGTTACAATAAAGACAAACAATTTAAGGCCCAGAAATAACAATGAATTCATTTTAAATGATTCTTCTTGAGGAGCATGTATTATTTAAAGAGATGTAAAGTTCAATCAAGTTAAAGAACTTAACCAACATGACAGTGGCACTCAATAGAGGGGCTTTTGATCACATTGGCACTGCAGGTGTGCACAGCATCCTTAGATCCAAGGTGAGAAATAGGAAGTACAGAAAACATACTTGTGGGCAGTAGCCACAGGCTGCTGGTCCTCAGCAGGTCCCTCTCAAAGGTTGTCCAGGTGGACAACAGATGCTCACATCATCCTCGACAAAGTGTAGTGTCACTGAAGCACAAACATCTAGACAGGAAAATTCTGATATTTAAGTAAAATATTAAAAGGATAATTAAGGAAATACAGGGACAAAGTGTGACGCAGAGACTGAAGGAAAGGCCATCCAGAGACTCCCCTACCAGGGGATCCATCCCATATACAGACACCAAACCCAGACACTGTTGCATATGCCAAGAAGTGCTTGCAGGCACCTGTTATAGCTGTCTCCTGAGAGGCTCTGCCAGAGCCTGAAAAATAGAGAGGTGGATGCTCTCACCCAACCATTGGATTGAGCACGGAACTTCAATGGAGGAATTAGAGAAAGGACTGAAGGAGCTGAAGGGGTTTGCAACCCCAGAGGAAGAACAACAATATCAACCAACCAGAACCCCGCCCCCCCCAGAGCACCCAGGGACTAAACCACCAACCAGAGAGTACTCATGGAGGGATCCATGTGTACAGGCACATATGGAGCAGAGGATGGCCTTGTTGGACATCAATGGGAGGAGGTGCTCTTGGTCCTGTGGAAGCACGATGCCCCAATGTAGTGAAATATCAGGGTGGTTAGGTAGGAATGGGTGTGTGTGGGGGAGGGAGCACCCTCATAGAAGCAGGAGGAGGGGGATGAGTTAGGGTGGTTCCAGAGGGGAAACCAGGAAAGGGGATAACATTTGAAATGTAAATACATAAACTATCCAGTAAAAACAAACAAACAATAAATAAATAAATACATAAAAACAAAAAAGGATAGTTAAGGATTCTAGGAGATATTTTATAATAAGAAACTTTAGAAATCAATGTTAAAAACTCAGAGGAAAGCCAACTAAGTATTCCTGTAAGTTGAATTTTAAAAATATGTACACAAGGTATTTAGAATCCAATGTACTGGAGAAAATTAACTTGTCTAGAAGTAATTCACATGAAAGGTACATGATATAAACTCTAGGAATAAAATTAGTGTTCAATGAACAGTTTTATTTCAGACATACTCTTCTTTAAAATTTATCTCTAGAAATTTTCATTATGAGTTCCAAATATGAAACCAAAGTTTTCTATAGCTGGAAGGAATCTCTCCTAGTAGGGACATAGAAATCACACAGTGTGAGCAGCATGTGCGGGTCTGTTAAAAATGATTTTGAAGCCTCTTTTGTTTGCCAATGAGAAAAACCAACAGATGTCAGCAGATTGCTGATGATACACTCCTCCATCTAAATACTTGTACTGTTTCCATGAAAAAAGAAATATTAGGCTTTTCATCAACAGAGGAAACACTGAGATCTAGAGGATGAAGGAAGCAAGAAATAATAAAGAAATGTTCCATAACCATGAGTATAAGTTAACTATTTGAAAACACCTACCCCATAATATTTTAAATATATTTTCATCAGAGGCAGACTCTTCGGCTTCTGTGTATTGCCAAGTTACAATACTTCTGGAAACTCCACACAAATAGTCACTTTTGATTTTGTTGCTAATCATTTTTAAAGTACTCCATTGCTTTTTTGCCTTAAAGAAAAGCTTGATTCCCTGTAGTGTGCAGTCACTGCCACGATCAATGCATGTGCTCATATTTTAGGCACTTCAATACAAAGTTTAATTTATATAATATGATATTTTTCCAGTAAGTAAGCAGAAGACTAAGTTGCAGCTGGACTATGCCTTTAAATCATCTTTTTTTTTTTAATTTTGTGTTTTTGAATGCCAATTTCTTGCGATCTGAAAATCATGTTAGTGAGACATTGAAAGTGGGATTATGTACAATGGTGATGGTTTCTATACAGTGTTGATGGATTATGTACAATGTTGATAGTTTATGCACAATGTTGATGGTGAGTGACTTTTCAGATTCTTGAGAAACAGGACTAATGTTCTGTTTTTAATGTTTAGTATGGGGATCAATTGTTTTTATTCTAATAATCTTTTTGTTCATTGCCAAGCAGTTAAAAAATTAAAGCAACCCTGGCTTAAAACTTAAAGACTACTCTGTTCTAGGTATTTATTTGCTTTTATAATCTGTTTTCTATTTCCTTATTGTATTAGTATTACCTTTCGTGTGAAGAGGGAAGAGAAAGTTAAAATGTTAAGTGTCTTACTTCTAGTTATCAAGCCATAAATAAATAAGTAAACAAGTAAATAAAGATAAAATATAAACAAGTTTCCCTATTTTCTCTAAGAATAGCAATAACTTTCCACTAAAAGTCTTTGTCAGTGTTGTGCACATTATAGGTGGGTTAATGGATTTCATTTTTATTAAAGTATGCTAAAGATAAAGTTTAGAGTGTACCATTAAAAAGCAGACTGGAGAAAAAATCCATACCAAGATTCCAAGGATGCAGGGAAGTAAAATTTAGATTACAATTATCACTGGAAGTTTCGAGATTTCTGGTCATATGGAAACAGGAATTGAACTTTCTCCCAGTGGAATACGGATGCAGAAATACAGAAAATCTTTACAAATATTTGTCATCAAATCCATTTTATAAAAATTTAAATAGTTGAAAAAGCCAAGAATTAACAGCATTAAAGGAGTTTGTTTAAGAATTTGTAAAGAAAGACTTGTAAAGTATTTCATATCTTAGAAACATTTTGAAAAGTGGATACATGTAATTTAGACAGTGAATATATTTAATCCTTATGGTTTGGGGGTTCTAACCATGTGACCACAAATCTCTACTGCCACCTTGTGGAGATATATTTGGTTTGGACAGGGATTCTGAGAAAATTAACCTGTGAAATACTGAGCTATGTGTGGACAAAAATGGTTTGTCAATAGTTAAGCTCTTAGCTACTAAACTTAAAGACTCATTTGGGGAAACACATTATCTATCTTCTTCACCTATTTTCAAGTTTTCATAGTAGTAATTCAAGAATTCTTCTGATTTGGAAAGCTCAGCTACTACATAGATGCCAAGGTGATAACTGAACAAGAGTAGACCTGAGCCTTTTCCCAGAGTACTTTGTGTTCGTGGAAGATGATACCCTTGGTTGAAGAGGATCCTTACCACCAAGATAACAAATGGCTTTGCCAATGGAAATCCTAGAGTTTTGCCAAATGGGAAACCACAGCTTCCATTTACATTGTGACACTTTGTAAACCTAGGATTCACAAACATTACTAAGGTTTCTTCCTGGAAAGGATGAGAAATATTTCATATTGTAAATCAGCTTTATTGCCAACACTGAGATAAGGGTAAATTGTCATGTTCTGCAATTTCTATGTTTCCACCATGGTCCATTACTGAAGTTCTGTATGTGTATAAAGTTGTCTATCTATAAGTTTATCCAGAAGAAGATATCCAAATGGACATAGATGATTAGAATCCTGAGTTCAGGCTAATTGTCTTTAAGTCCCAGTGTTCATGGTGTATTAATTCTATCAGAGATCGGATGGACAGATCACAGTCCTATAATGGCAACAAAAGGCAAATTGCAATGCTGTATTTTTATCAGCAGACTAATAGTTAATAGTTATAGACAATATTTAGGAGCTGGATTTTAATAATCTACAATATTTTTGAAATACCTTTTGCTACAAACATATGCCTCCAAAGGCAGGGAATGTAACTGGTGAGGATTTTGTAAGCTCTTTCATAAATGATGAACATGAGGACCACATCAGAGAAATAAAATTAGATAGCAACAGTCAACACTCCACATCCTTCTCAGTAAGTCTCTCTGTAAAAATAGGCACTATCAGAAACATCTTGACATCTTAAACCTCATTTCAGTTAAAGATGATGGTAGGCATTAGCGTTAGTCTGAAATCTATTATATGGTGCTGTGTTGGTGGAGAATCCGAATGGACAATGTCACAAATGCTACTAGAGCTCTCAACTGAAAGGACAAAGGCAGGGTTTCATGGAATGTCAAACGACCAACAACACCAGCCATGGCAGAATCAACCTGGAATCACTAAGTCATGCTGTGGGATCCTTAGTGATTTCCTAGGCAAATTTTAGAGCCATTTTAGAAATGATCCCTGAATCATACCTTAACACATGTCTCCTAACACAGCCCACCTAAGCAGCCACCCATTACCTCCCATGATTTGTTCCAATCCACCATTTCTATCCATGTTGCTGGGCACCTGGCAGTGCCCCCTCCACCCCAACCTCCATATTGTATCAGAGATGTGATGGCCAAAGATCAGAGGGAGGGTTCATATTACTTAGGTGTGTTGTTACTGCAGAGTCTACCCAGAGACTGTCTGTTGTCGATAATTAAGAGCTATCAAAACGTGGATAATTTTCACTTGGTAATCTGACATGAGGAGCTTTGTGATCGCCAGCTTCTGTTTCATTATTTAGATAGACAAGGTGCAAAAGCAACAGCCTAAGCAAACCCTATCTGGCAAAGGCTGATAGGTTTTTAAAGGTTTTTATCAAGTGGGGTATAGCCCAAAAGCTTAGGAGCTAGTGAAGCTGACATGAACCAGGCAGAGCAAGTGTGCACTGGAGAATGGCCTTTACAGCTGAGAGGCTTCACAAAGCAGGTGGGGCCTTTAGACGCTCTTTTGAACACCGAGACAGGGGGAACTGGCAAGATTTAATTGGCAAGCTGTTGTAATCAAATGTAGAAACCATGAAAACAGGCATGTGTTTCAGACGTTAGCTGGGAACTAGAACTCTCATTTCCAATGTGATGACTGCTAGACAGAGTAAGAAATCATATGTGTTGATAGAGAAGAAATGCGTTAATTAAAAAAGTGATAACTCTTAGACTATAGATGTAGCTCAGTCCTGCTGCTCATTCCATGTTTGAACACGTATGTGTGTGTGTGTGTGTTTGTGTGTGTGTGTGTGTGTGTGTGTGTATGTGTGTGTATGTATCAATAAGTTCAGTCCCCAGTGTCTGCAAAAGACTTGTAGACTCTCACTAAAAAAAAAAAAAAAAGTAGTCAATATAGTCTATATGTAAATAGTATACAATTGATTTTACCTGGATTTTCACCAATGCTATCCCAGTATAAGAAAGACTTCCTAACTACACTATTTGTACAGCTTCAGTATACTTTTCCTAACTCTTGCTTACAAGATAAAACAATAAGTATATATACCTTGATTCATTGTTCCCAATATTCATCAGTGGTATTAGACATGTGGGAAAGAATGGGTAGTAATAAATACTAGGGATACTATATCAGGATACAAGATAAATTGTGTAAATTATTCTACTAGATAAAAATGCTTTGCTCTTCTTCCTTTTGGCCATTACTTTTGTTAAAATATTTTGAGAAGAATCTGGAAAAATTTCAGTCATGTGAAATGTCTTTGGAAAACGGCATCAACGGGACAACCTGCATATGATACAGCATCTACGCATGACAGTGTCCCAATGTGTCACAGCAAAGACTGCCACAGAAAGAAGGATGTAGGTCAGCTTCTCTGGAGTGAGTTCAAGTGGAAGTGTACCTGGAACTTTTCGGCTACCTATAAAGTTTGAAGCCGAATTACTGCTGTGGTAGATTATGGCCAGAGTAATACAGGAAGGACCCTGTGGGAAGAGACAATGTCGCTGTAGAAGCTTCAATCTCTGTTACTTTTTACTCACTAAAATGTCTCTCAGTTTTCTCTCCCCTTAGAAGTTTAGACATTATAATGACTGTTTTACAGAGGACACTTTAAATGCACAGCAAGAATTTTGAACATTTTGTATCTCTTCTTTGGTAAACTGTCCATGAACTTCTTTAAAATTCTGTCACCAAAATATAAACAGGATTCCTAAATGACCTTCAATCTATTAGTGAACTTACTCTCTCTTCTGAATGTTTAAAGTCTGGTTGTTTATTGTTAAAGACACTTTTATGTCTTCAGATGAAGTGATGAGCACCATATCTCTGCTGTGTACTACTACTAAGTATACTACTTGGGCTGAATCCATAGCATTTCTTTTTCTGTTCTTACAAGCCCTAGTCCTACGCCAAGAAGCTTCTAGCCTTCAGAATCATCTAATCTCCCAAGCTGACTGATTCAGTTTGGCTCCTTGGGCTTCTGACTGAATTGTTCTGCTTAGAAGCACACTTACTTTGGCAATATGTTCTAATCTTCTGACTCCTTCTCTTTCTGTCTTCATCTCTGTCTATCTTATTTTTTATTCAACATAGCTCTGTAAAACTATCCAACCAAACCTAGCATAAACGCACACCATCTTTCTCTTCTCCGAAGTAGCCTCCCTTTCCCTCGCTGTTGTCATGTGAGTTGCATGTATCCTACCTTTGACTCATTCCATCAGAAGTTTCTCTGATTCATCACTTTATCTTACCCTCAATTAAATGTTACTTTCAAACGAGGCTGCTTCCTTCTACAAGCTAACCTTAGCTTCTTTGTTAGGGATTAAAGCTGTGTATCAAGGGCATGTCTGAATCCCAGCCAGAACAGAATGTAATTCAGGGTGGGGCTACGTTCCAGATGCATCACATAGGCCCAGCAGGTCTTTGGATATGATCACTTGCCTGAGAAGCAGGATTATAATTCCTCCACATGAATTATAAAAATACTATGTATTCCTTTTATCAATATATCTGCATTTAGTTGGTTATTTAATTTCTTCTATTAGATTGCCTCCAGAACAAAATTTCTATTAAATAAAAGTCCAAGGAGTTTCCTTACATGCATAGCTCCCCATAAAAGGATATTATTTCCCCTTCTTTCTCTATTTTGCTATGTTAATCCTCCAGCTCTGCTAACTCTTCTCTACTCCCTTGGATAACTTCTGGTAAGATTTTGTTCTTGGTGGAGACTTTACTTCCTACCAAAGGAGAACATTGACATTATCATATCTAATTTCATGACTTGTCTTAAGTTGTTATAACATTCTCTCTACTCCTATGGTCAGAAGTTTTCAATACTAATTTCCCATACTCTTGCCTGTCTACTTTACCACATTCGTTGAGGATAATGTATGGTTAGTGTTCAGTAAATATTCAGGAATAAATACAGGATTACTTCTCTAAAAGAATGTCAGCAGCCTAGATTTGGGGATTTTCATTTGTTTGTCTCTTTTATCTGAGACGATGCCTAGTCCTCAGTAAATATTTTAAAAAGTTCTAGTTGTCTAAAAAATGGTGTACACTTAAAAATTAAAGTAGTTACTAGAGGATGATTTCATAAGTGATAAACTACAGCTGAATGGGAGTATTAAAATATCAATTTATGACCAAAAAGATAGAGAATAATTAAAGCTTAGTATCTAGAAGCAAGATAAATAAAGAGAAGGAACAACAAAATCAGATGATTGCATCCTGGCTGCTGTGCTTCCACAAATGATACTCTGTAACTGAAAGTTCACCTTAACATTTCAACAGCTGAGAGTAATAAACAGAGTAAGAGGTATGAAAAATTACATGTGGTTCCACAATCACTTCCATGCTTTGTCTGTTTGCTCCATTGTGATGTTTCAGATGGTTCCATTTGACCCCAACCTCCAGTTATTCCAACCTCAGAACCAATATTTATTGCCACATATGGGCCATGCATGGCAGCTGCAACATCCAGATGCCAAGCCTTGGAATGTGTTTTTACGGCAACACCATCTGGGGCTCTGGCCAGCCTTCTTTATTGTCTCTTGAATGTTTACACTAATAGCTTTGCTGGGCCGTGGTACTACCTGTGGGACACACTGTGGGTCTGGGCTCTTTATGAGATCCTCTTGTTGTTCTGGTTAGAATTCTCCTTAAAATGATTTGCCTGCAATCAACATTTTTCCTTCTGATACATCTGTATATATCGCATACATCTGTACTGTCCTGCAAAAGAAATAAAAGAGGTGGCAATTGAGACTAGAAGAAAAAAGCAGGGGCTGCTTTCACAACAATTTGTTAGGATATCATTAAGCAATCTGTGCATTCAGAGGAAATATTAATGCTTTATACATGGTACTATTTTGTATATGCACCAATGGAATGGAAGGAATGCTCTAATTTTACATCACATATTGAAAAGCATTTTCATAGATATCCTGATGTATAACTAAGGTTTAATTCTCCACATCATAAACAAATAGTTCCTCTGAAATTGTAAAGAATAGGGGTTGAGGGAGGGCATTCTCGGCAATCAATGAGCTCAGTTGTTTGAAGATTCACTTCCAATTTGGATAGCACTTTTGTGATCTTTAGAAGCACGATTTAAAGACATTTTACAAAAAGCAAGGAAAGTTTTACTACTTTGAACTGCAATAGATTGCTTTTTTTTTTTTTTAATGAAGAGATGCAGCACAAAGAATTAAGATGCAGATCAATCAATAATTTAGGCTGCTAGGTCCAGAAAGGAGAAATGGCTCTGGGAGTTTTATTAGCTTTTCCAAGGTCATCTAGTACACAGCTTCAGAGTCAAAGGAATGTGAGTTTTATATGATTATTCTGTGACTGTGCTCATAATCAGAGAGTCAGCACTAAATCAAATGCCTAGATAGATGGAGTCACATAGGAATTGAGCAGCATCCATGCCTAGACAGTGATCTGGCCGTTGGGAGATAGCTTTGGGTAGGTGTGTGAGGCAGGACTGCAGTCAAGCACAAACATGAGCAACAGTGCAGTGGATCTCTTTGAAGTGTCTTCTTGTTGGCTGAGATGGGATACAAGATGCTACCAGCCCAGAATCAGTGACATATCAAGATTCTCTCAGGTAGTGTTTCTAATAAGCCTGTCACATATCTGTGGTTATATCTCCGAATGAAAAGAGCATATTGGAAGGTGATTTTCTTCAATTCCTAACTGTTTTGTGTATCAGCAGTAGGAATGAGGTGCTTTTCTTTTTAAGTAAAATGCTGGTAAATAGACATATAAAGCAACTAATTTTGGTACCTGTGCCAGAATGGGAAGTGTGCTGGAGTCCTCAGAGACTGCTTTCTAGGTTGTAATGCCTTGAAAACAGCCACAGTTAGGTCCAAGCAGAGAATAATATTCTTTCCAAAGACATTAAAGAGTATTTCTTTTATGTTTGATATTGTAATTACATAATTCTTCCTTCTCTTTACTCCCGCCAAGCTCTGTCATATGCCTTTTTTCATCTCCTTCAAATTTGTAGATTCTTGTTCCATAAATTATTGCTCCATGCATATATATACATATATGAATGAATATGCATACATATGAATGAATATGCATATATACATGTATGTGAATATGTATATAATCTTCTCAGTCTATATGGTGTGACCTGTATGTATATTTTCACAGTTGACCATTTGGTATTGAATAACAGATTGATAAACTCTTCCCTGGGGAAGACCACTTCTGCTTTCAACATGTCTTAATTTCCTGTAGTTCTTTTGCCCAGCACGTTGGTAGCAATTCTATTTTTGGTGTCCTATTTTTTCACTACCTATTTAGGCAGCCAGGTGGTTGAAACTTTATGGTTGTATCTTCAGACATACCTAGGAGACACAAGTCCAAAGACCTTTTTAGTAGAAAGGAACTAGTAATGGCTTCCATGTACATGATAAATAAATCTTTAAATAATGTTTTGTCTGGGACAGATCACGATATATTCCTATAATCTGTTGTTGATTCTCTAAGTAAATAAGATACAGATGAGATTTTGTTGTATATCTCACTTATTCTTGAGAGTTTGTATTTTTATTCCTTTTTCATAAAGGATTTGCTGGTTTTATTTTTTGGTATGTATATGTGTGTGGCTGCCTATAAGCATACATATCAAATGTGTGTCTGCATTCATGAAAAACAAAAGAGAACTTCAGATCCCAGGAACTAGGTATACAGGCAGTTGTGAGCAGCTCAATGTAGGTTTACAGACTTGAATGTGAGCCCTCATTCAAAAAAAATTGCCATTAACGACTGAGTTATCTCATCTCTATAGCTGCAAGCTTGTGTTTTCATATATGAAGTGGTAGTTTAATGAATCATGATCAAATTATTATCCATATCTTGCCAGTAGAATACACAAATATGTAAATATGTGTGCTCATGAGTACAAATATATATGTACCCATGCAACCATTGGCTTGTGTGTGAGTGTGTGTGTTTTATGTTTGAGTGAGCTGATTCCTTTGGGGAGAAAGTCAATATAACTATAGTAAAAGTGTTCTGCTCATCCATGGACAAAAGAGTACACTTCTGATTTCATCACTTATAAAGAGAAAGGTTAGGGTACTATGAAATGACCTAAAATTGATGGATGTGTTCTTAAATCCCTTCAAAGGTACTGGCATAATATAGTTCACTTAGTAATTATTGAAATTCCAGTTTATATAATTCATATTCTTTTTTGAAAAATAAATACATCAGTGTTCAAGTTAGACTCAAATGCAATGCCAGCGGTATCACTTCATATAGTAAGCAGGGATATCCTTGAGAGGTAGCTCAAACAGACATCTTTCCAGTGAAACTGGAAGTTAAATGTGGTACATGATGTATTTCTCATACATGAAAACCACATGTGAAGATGCTCCTATTACACACTGTTTTTGATTGAGATTACAAGGAGAGTAAAGATAGTAAGTTAAATGATCCGATAGAGTCAGTATTTCTATTGCATAATGTATTACAAATGGGTATTTGTGCTGATAGCTGTTCTGGGAGTTCTGCATTCACAGCAAAATCCGTTCTCTCAGTAGAGTCTTTGCATCAACCTTGGCTCTGCATCCTTGTAAGTAATATATTGCTATATAAGAGATCCCTCAGGACACCCATGAAAGGCTAGAATTAAGTTGAACCTGGAAGACAGAGCAAGTATAACAAACACACTGCAAGTAGATCAAGTATACCCTCTCCGCATGCACACACTATCTGAAGTATATTAAAACATTTCAATAGCAATGTTTTTGGAAATCCTTGAAAGCAGTATGGAACCTCATGCATATGTTAATCATTGTGCTTGAGCATCATAAATCATAGTTAGAAGATCATAAAATAAGTAGTACTGGCCTGTCTTCAGCCCCCAGGGATATTAGCAAATCTTTGGAGATGAGATGAGGTTGGTGGTGGTCACAATGCTAATGATGATGATCATGATGATGATAAAAGTGATGATGATTGTAATAGTAACCTTTGTTGTGTCTTAGCTGTGAATCACATGGTGCTATCCAGTGACTCATTCATTGAAATCTTACAGCACTTACACATCAACTCTGTTTTATCCACGCAACAACTCTGTTTTATTAAGTATGAAGGACATATTTTAACTAAATGGAAGATTCTGTTTTCAATATTGGGAAAAGTTGAAAATGGCTTGTCAAGTCATCAGATCATGTATGATGGAAAAGTCTGAGCTTTACCGAGTTATATGATACCACACCAAACAGACAAGGCTTAAAGAGGAGGCAAGGATAACTCTTAAGCCTTTTCCTAAGGTTAGATTTTACAAAGCTAAAATTCAGTCCTGTGACCAACAGAAAATCTGACCTTTTGTCCTCAGGAATTCATAAATTCATAAAATTCACAAAATTCATAAATGTTATTAAAAAAGATGTGTTCTCTTTCATACCAAACCTATTCCATGGAGCTGCTTTTCCCAAGAACATCTGGGTACACCCCTCCTTTTGCTTATGTTTTCCCAAGTGTATGTTTATATGGTCAAGATCTTGCATCAACCTGGGCAATCTTCTACAACAGGTTTTCTATTCTATGTATTTGTAGCATTCAGTTATACCTACATTAAGAGAAAGGGCTTTATCATTTATGCCTCAAATACTCTGTGTCGTTGATATTTTTGTGACTTGATTACCACATTTGAGAAGAAATAGAAAATACCTTGCATAGTTAAATGTTAATAAATGATGAGTTTTATTTAAACATTCAGCCTATTTTATAGTATGCACATTAGAATATTTCTTCAGGTATTTAAGTATAAAATCTTTTTAATTTCATATATTTAAGGAATATAGTGAACAAATCAAAAATTATCTAAACTGATGATTGTCCATGTTTCCACTTATATGGTCAATATGGTTACTTATTCTGATGCTATTGGACTGAGGTGTTATTAATCATTCTAGTCAATCTCTTCTAAAGCATTCCAAAAGCTTTCTTGTATTTTCTTCTTCATCCTTCCATCCTGGTGTCATAAGAAAGGATAGGTACTGTATTCTACAGTTGTAGACTCTGAACAAGAAACTCTTAGACCCTTGCTTATATTTCACAGTGTGTCAAGAGTAGACAAACAGCACTGTGTGCTCACATCCACTCTTCTTTCCATTAGTCTCCAGGCTCCTGACTCCAGGAGGTGTAAGCCATTAGGGGATTGAACCTGTAGAAAAAATACCATCTGTTTTAATATTGGATGCTTTTTACAAGTTCATGTGCTTTGATATAATTTTAATAAGGGTATCATTTCTTGCTTTTCTTTGTGAGATATGATGCAAAAGTGGAAAAATACACTTACAGAAATGAAATGAAAATAATAAATAAAGCCCACTTCCATTTCCATTATTCTAAGTCATGCTTCCAGAGACTTCAATCTCAATATGATGTTAATAGAACCATTAGATATGATTCATACCATACATAAGACACTTCTATTGACAATTCCATCGTGACCAGGGGTCAACAGATCCATTACAATGCAAATCTTACTGTATGCTTTCCATCTAAATCAAAAGAATTCAGTCTTGTGTCCAGTCTAATAAGTTTCAGGAACAGGAGTCCAATCTCAGAAGTGAAGTCCGCATCTGTGTTTCTCATACTAAATCATGTGGGTGCCTATTTGCTCTCAATTTAAAAGGTAACTAATTAAGTTTTACATCGATAGGCTACTTTAGAGTATTTAAAGAAACACACAGGATTTATGGGAATCTATGTTTGCTCTTTCACTGAATACCAACCCCAAATAGAAATTCCTACATATGTAGTTCTTTGTTTTCTGCATATGGAAACCTCCATCTTCTATAAGATTTGCATAATCATTTAATTTTTCCAAATGACTACCTGATTCAGTCTCACAAACTGTGAAAAGCTGATATTTTAGCCAATTTTCCAGGTAAATAGCTTTTTAGGCACAGGAATTATTTTTACCATAGTCTTCCACCCTAGCTATTATTAAAGACATCTTTCTTTGACTCTTTCCCTCAAACTCCTGGTATTCTGTGGAATGCTGCTATTCTTTGTACCTAGAGAGCAAGTTGATAGAAAGCTCTCCTTGGCATGGATATCCAAAGTCTCTGGACATTTCAAGCTGCAGAAGTATCTTGATCTCAATAAATCTTTTCCTTATACATTTATATTCCTTTTCTTCTTGAGATACACTAATGTTCTGTTTCTGTGTCAACAAATGAGGATCTACTTCTGTCAAGGACTCGCTGATACAGAAGCAGCTCAGGTGACTGAAAAGGCTCTTTCTAAGGCTGCATTAAAGAATGGTCTCTCCTCTCTAGTCCATGTCTCCTCTGAATTTTTCATCTTCCCTGAGATCTTACAATTTTCTTTTATCTCCACATCATCTTTGTTGGACAGTGTTGTGTTGGTTGACTTTAAGCCAGACACAGTTGGGTATAAACTTCTGTTCCTCCTTTTCTTAATTTTTATCAAAGGTAAACCCCTTAAAATTCCCTAATCCTTAATTTTTCTTTCCATAAAATAATGATAATGGTAGCCTGCATCAGAAGATTATTGGAAGAAATCCATGAAGTGGCTTAGGGAAAGGTCACAATGCCCTGTCTAAAGTACACATTCAAACATTTTATTAACTTAATAGGTTTTTTATGTCCTTCCCTTCCCATCTGTCCTTTCATCAAAGCCTCCTTTTGTGCAAATATTTTTAATTGTTGAAGTATGTGAACAGGCAGTCATGTGATTAAAGCTGTTGTAATTCTTCAGAGTTACTTTTCTCTACAATGGCTATGCTTCTTGTTATATAACAAGTGTTATATAACACGTTTGCACATATTGTCACCTTGTAAGACATTCATTGTGAAATTCACAAAGTTTAGAGTTTTCTGCAATGACATTGACACAATAAAATAAGAAAATATGCATTGACTGTGACCACTGAACTGAAACACAAAGCATCTGAGTTGAGATCAAGCTTGTATGTAGTTCACGTGTGTCTAAGAAGTCATTTTAAATATTTTCTATGAGTACACATGGTGGTTAAAAATTACAAGTGGCTTACTGCCAAGAGTCCTAGTCAATAAATAGAGAAAGTTTAAGGATGCACAGTAGGATATTCTAGAACATTTTCACTTGTGAAGAAAACAGCTGCTACGTCATCAAAGAGAATGTTATCAAGATGATGAATTCTTAAAATGGTTTAAAACTTTTATGTCCCCAGTTCAGTTCCTCATGAGTGTTCTGACAGTTCCCACTCCAGCTTCATTTTTTATCTAGAATATAGTTCAGTTCAGAAAAAGAGAAATGCATATTTGTAAGAATTAGCATTTTTATTAGTGGGTTGGAACTAACTCTAGGGGGAAATTCCAGTGTGGAAAAGATGAGTCACCTTATGGGGCAGAAGTGAACAAGGATAAATAAAACAGTGTATTTGTAAGTGGGACTGATCCCTCTTGCTTGTGCATTAGTGCTTGGCTACAAGAGAGTAGTAATTTATTGATGCAGATGGGTATGTAAAGTGCATGCAATTTGTGAGGGGGCTTGACCCTTGACTGATGGGCCATATGTTGTAAAGCCCTAGGGGTGTCATTTGCCTCAGCTCTCTTCCTCTCTCTATCTCTGCACCTATGGTACTTGTTCCATCACCACATATCGAACTATAGACATACTAACTCCCCCAATAAATCTCCAACTAATGGCTTACAAAGGCCACAACTTAACCCTTTCTACACAACAGAGCACATTATTTTGCATCATGATCACATTCACTGAAATAAAAGACAAATATTATATGACCTGATAGAATAGGCAAATTGATGGTAAATTCCATTCCCTGCTGGGCATTCACTAGATTGGGGTATAGCAAGGTAGCTTTCAGCCTGGTGAATTATACTGTCATTATACCTGGTAATAAGGACAATTTCTTCTTATAATTGTTAAACATGGTTAGTATAGCATTTAATTCCTTTTAATAGATCTTTTTTGTGAGGGTCTTGTTTTATCAACCCAGTAGAAAACACATCATAATCAATAAAAATACATATATTTTAATTTATGTAGAAATTGTTTATAGCACATTTATAGGTATTAGCACATTTGTATGGAAGAGTATGTACAAACAATATTTTTGAAATCCTTCTAATGAGCCCTGATTTTCCAACACTCTATTGCACATGAAGGTTTTGCATTAGAAAGTAGTTATTCTCAACTGCAACCCTGAGGTTTTCTTGTCATGTGGGCTGAGTGCTATAATCCACGTGACAGAGCATTTATGATACTATGAGAAGAACTATTTGGCAATTTATAAAGTAATACATACTGTAGAGTATTATGTGACATTCACACAAGTATACTACATACAATCTTAAAATTAATCTAAATTTGGCATGTCTTTCTATTTTAATAACAGTTTTCTTCTGTTACATTTTTAAACATACAATGTTTTCATATGTTATGTGGTCACCTAATGGGTGGCTGTACCCAAGACATTTCCCTCTTGGTGACTTAATACCCATTGACCAACCACACGCATTTCTTATTCTCCCCTTTTCTTTTTTTTTGTCATTTCTCATTTCTTGGTAGAACTCTGGGAAGCAATGAGTTGTATAGCAAATTGAAGAGTGGCTCCCCTGGGCTGGTACTTATTTTCTCCATGGCATAACACATGCGCATAGAAGTAATAGAGGAGTACTTGTTTAGATTTTGTGTTCGTGTCACAGGCTTCTCATAAAACAAATCATCTTCTGCATAACTTGCTTCTCTTCTATTTCTTATGAGCTAGGAATAAGACACAGTGGTGGAGTTAAATTATGAGTGCAGGGTATGATTTATACTGTAGTCTTGATCATCATTAATGAGCATGTTTCTAATGCCTCGTTTTAGCTAGTTTTTATTTGGTTGCATTTGCATAAAATATATTTCAATACATTTTTTCTAATTAGTGATAATTTCCTGGTATTATAATAGAATACAAGTTTCCTAGCACAATGAAAAGTCAGTGAATGGATGGTTGTCTTACACACACTTTGTGTTAACATTTTACCTTTTTTGAATCACTAGTCTTATCAACATGAAAGACTAATATTGAGAATATCCTCAAATATTTTAAAACAGATGTCATTGTCTTATTGTTTAAACCAATAGATTTGGCACATCTAGTGCAGAGTAAACTACTATAAACACACCAAGCATTCACAAGTTGGTGCCAGTAATTTAAAAGTGAATCCTTTAAATATTGACACATCCTTTACCACATGGGCTTTTCTCTGTCACTAGGCAGTCAAGCATTCCTTGCGAATTCATCTGCAAGTCATAAGAAAACACAGTGATCAGAAATCTCTTGCACGTAATCTTCGTTGAGGTTGCCATTTCCTAAGTTAAGAAATCCAATAAAAACCTTGGTGTAAAAGGCTTTTTCCTAGATAAGTGGTCACTCAGTATATCTGTCAGTGAAAAGGACATTTTAAGCCTTAAAGTGCTAGTTTGACAGCTTAGAAGGCATAGAGGACAATCATATGTAGTTCACACTTCTCAGTACAATTGATGCTATCTTGACTCTGGTTTTTCAAGAGAAAGGATTGGTAATTTTCAGAATACGTGTCAAGATATCTTTTCCATAGAAGTGTACGAAGTTGTTCCCTGAAATGAATTGTTTAAGCAGCCTAAATCAATTGTTTCTGTTTGAAGATAAACTACTTAGCACAATATATTGTTGGTTCTTAAAAGTTCTGCATTTAAAATTTAAATGTAACAGTTATTGACCCCTGTAATATTTCAAGATAGGAAATAATGCATCAGTTACATTATCAACTTGACTTGATATAAATGAAGATTAAGAAAACTGTTTTCTTCCTTTGATACCTGCTTCATACCACACGTCTTTACCTAGTCCATCAGTTAAGGTTCACACATCCCGTAGATAATGCCACACACTAACTTTCCATGTAAGAACATGTAGTTCCTATCAAGCACATTTTATGAATGAAATCTCTTGGCTCACATTAAACAGATAAATGTCAGTAGATCAAAGTTTTCTACTGTGAAATGGACAAACTACCAGCTGAACAGTTACCACCAGAATGATATGATGTTGCATCTGGCAACACCACTATCACTATCAGCCTTCAGGGTTTGGCCCCTTCTCAGGCAGGCCCCTTGCCTCTTTCCACTAAATATTAACTGGGCTTTTCTGTTGAGTTATAACATTCAGCAAGCTAATTAAAGTTCTTCAGTGTTGGACTCAAGTGTTCAAATATTGTGGGATGCAAATAAGAAAGGCAGATTCCTTGACTATGAAGATTAGAGCTGAGTATTTAGTAAAAAGTGCAAGTTTAATTTTAGGGAATATGGCAAAAAAATTGAGAACATGTAGAATATTTATATAAGATCTGCATGTCATGAAAAATAGTTTCTTAAAATAGTTTTTGTTATTCTTGAATGTAATGATTTTGTTTTTCTTAGACTCAGACACATTCACATAAACAATTTTTTCTTCAGAATTTTGCATTCTTTGAACCAGTGTTCTATACTGTAATTGTTTTTATTTTTGATTTGATACTTAAATAACACATTAGGTATTTTTAACACCTAGGTATTCCTTTGACATAGATGTTGAAGCAACAACATTTAGTCAAATTATGTACTCTGTCTTGAATAATCTTCTTGTTTTGTTTTGTTTTGGTTTGGTTTTTTTGTTTTTCAAGACAGGTTTTTTCTGTATAGCCCTGGCTGTCCTGGAACTCACTCTCTAGATCAGGTTGACCTCGAACTCAGAAATCCACCTTCCTCTGCCTCCCAAGTGCTGGGATTAAAGGCGTGCACCACCACCACCCGGCTTGAATAATCTTATAATATGTGATGAAATGATATTTTACTGGAAAACTTCAAATCTTCTCTATGTGTCTCCCTCAAAAGTCCATCCTGGGCAGCATTATCAAAGGAGAAAGAAATACACTGATGAAACCATACTATAAGGTGTAAAGTAAATGGGGGCCACAAAAGATGTGCATAGTCCTATTTGTTTTATGTGATACATTTACTATTTTATACAGGGTCTCATTGGGTAGCTCTGATAGACTGGAACTTGTTGGATAAACCAGGCTGCCCTCTATTCCTGTGAGAGAGAGGCCTGTTCCTGTCTCATATGTATAGCCTTAGGGGTAAAGCACAGCATGTGCCGTAAGGTCATGTCTGTACACTTCAAACCATGGCAGCATGCCTGAAGAGGAGTAAGTTTGTCAGGCCTCAATGAGAAGTATTCAGAAGAAACAGATGAAGTACTAAGGAAACTTCGGCATTGGTGCAGGAGGTGGGGTAACTGGCTGGTCCTTCCCATAGTTCTCTTTCCCTTCTACTTAGCTGCCCCAAAGTCACAGTAGGCTTCTTCCTAACAATGATAATTCTTTCTTTTCTGGACAACAGACAACAAAGTTAAAGGAAGTAAAACTTTAAGGATAAAACCTCCGAGTGGTACAGAAGAACACTCTGGGGTTCTTAGCTGGTTTTAGGAAAACTTAAAATTTCATATTACCACAAGCCACTACAAGCAAAGTTAGATATCCCCATGGGCCCTGACTTTACCTTCTTATGTTGTTTCTTGTTTTAAGATTTTTTCCTCCTTAGAGTTAACCAACCTCCTTTTCATCTTCAGTGGAAGTTCTGCTGTAAGCAGAACCTGGTGTTATTTTTAGCAAGCCTCTGTGAGTGGAGAAGGCCTGGGGATTGCTGCATGTTCTCTGAATACACTTCCCTGCAGAGCATAAAAGGGAGCACTTACTCTTGGGCCTTTTATTTGGGTTAGAAGCACAGCAAACATAGCACAGGTGGCTATAATTTTACACCACAAGAAGGAAAACACTCCTTTCCTCCCCCTCCCCTTCTTGTTTGGCTGTTTTCAACCTGTAAAAGAGGGAGTTGGAGGATGTGATGTTTTAAATTGAGCAATTGCTTTAAAGTCTCCTCAAGAAGGGATATAAATTGTCTATAATCAAAATGTAAAGTTGATAGTGAAGAGCAATTTTAAAATAAAGGGGTCAAGTTACCATAAAAGTGGCAACCTTGTCCACTATCATTTGTTCCACTAGATCTTTAACTTAGTCTGTTTCATTTCTGTCAGGAGTACTGTATTTTTAAAAGCAGTTCCCACATAATATACGTTTTTCATCAACATTAGAGTGAGTTCTAGAGTATCATCATCACTATTATTAATGTCATCATTATTGTTGTTATTATTATTACTATTCTTGTGTGTACAGAACGAATGCATGTCATGAAGAAGGAGACAGCTCTGTAGAGTCACTTCTCTCCTTCCATGTTTGTTTCATTTCTGGATACAGAGCTCAAGTTGCCAGGCTCACATTGCAAACTCTTTATTTCTGCTGATCCATCTCCCTAAACTTGATGATATTTGTAAAGCCAACAAAGAACTCTGTATCTACTACAAGATGATATCTATCTATTCATGTCACCTTGAGATGAACTGGTTGAAATGTATGTTTCCTGATTTCAAGGATTATAATGCTAGAATAATCAAAATTATGAAACTATGATATAATGATAACCATAGGGAGAAGTGGAATAAAATTGAGAATCAGATGCATAAACATAAATCAATTGACATCCTTGCATCTACTTATAGACAATTCTCTGTGAGAAACATAATTTTATTTTATTTTTTAAGAAATAATGCTGCCACCTTGGCCCTTTTAAGGTTCTGAGCCCCAGTGTAGGGGAATGCCAGGGCCAGAAAGTGGGAGAGGGCGGGTGGCAGGCATGGGGAAGGGGGAGGCAACAGGGGTTTGGTTTTGTTGTTTTTGTTTGTTTCTTTGTTTTTTGGGGGGGAAACTGGGAATGGAGAAATTCGCATGTAAATAAAGAAAATATCTAAAATAAAAAAAAAAAGAAATAATGCTGCCAAAGGAATGAATGAATGTTTATGTTCTCTAAGCAGGTGTTATCACAATTACTATCCAATCTAGACCATACTTAAATCAAAGGGGTTTATTTCCCTTATATTAGTTCAAATAAACAGAAATAGTAAATCAAGTAATATATAACAAGCAGAATTCTTATACAATATTTTCAAATAAAATATAAAACAATCTTCATGTATTAAGATATTTTACTCTTCAATAGTTTTAATCAGCCCAAGAGGCCTACACAAGATATGCAAATGATTGTTGCATTGAATTGAAAAAAACTTATCACTCAACCTGAAAATTTTTTAAAATTAAAATTAAATTCCACGAAAGAGATTGTACAAATGGGAATAAGTACATGGACAAAGGTTGGTTGATTTTGTTTTTTTGTTTTTTTTTTTTTGTTTTGTCAGGAGAAACCTGATTAAATTGCTTTGAGATATTGAGTAACTTGATTAGTTTAACTAAAATCAAAAGGACCGGTAATCTCAATTATTGATGAGAATGGAACAACTGGGTTTAATACCTTGTACATAGATAGATAGATAAATAGATAGATAGATAAATAGATAGATAGATAGATAGATAGATAGATAGATAGATAGATAGATATGATAATACTATTAAAACTAAGGTTATGAATAGTAGAGGGAGTAGAGAAGATGTGGGAGGAGATTTAGTGATGAGAGGCATGATGGTATATACCATTAAACAAAATTTTAAATCTCATGTAAATGTGTACACATTCTTTATGATGCAACATTGCTCTCTTAGATGATGACCTGACTATAAGAAGTTACTATATATTCATACAAATAGTTTAATAATATTTTCAGAAGAGACTTAATAAATCATAGGGGAAAATAGAACTAGTTTTAATTAATTAAAATGCTTATGAATGTTAATATATAAATAAATCAGAGCCTACATTTGAAATGGAATAGTACAAATAAATAAATATAATGTACCTGTACAAAATCGTAATAAAAAATTTTTTTAACATTATTTTAAAGTGAAATCAATTTTATACATCATGTACCTTTTCCTTCTTTTCATAGTTTTTATATATGTGTTTTGTATTTGCATAATTTCCCACTTCCCTATCATCACTAAATCTCCTCCCACATTTTCTCTACTCCCTCTACTATTCATAACCTTAGTTTTAATATTATTATCATATCTATCTATCTATCTATCTATCCATCTATCTATCTATCCATCTATCTATAACCTCCTGAGTCTATTTAGTGATTCTGGTATGTGTATGTATTTAGGGATGACTACGTGGGAGTAGACAACCTATCAGTGTACTTGTCCCTGGAAAGGACTGATTCTCTTTGCCAACAGACATTGACAGCCTGTGGTTCCTTACTGTGTGCAGTCCTGTGAGATTTCCTCCAATTACACTGGCGTGGCATCTGGTGTTGTCATTCTTCTGGTCTTGTTTCACAACTGAAGAGTTGAGCTCATGGTTGTACCGTCCCTATCACATCTAGAAAATACCACCTTGAAGGAGATATCATGATTGACTTTCTTTCCACATCACTCTACCAAGATGTTCCCTGAGCTTTATTTAGGTAAGGGGCCTGTGTTGTTGTAGATGTATCAATTGGGATAGGAAGCTGATTTATCTGGTTGTTTGAAGAGGTAAAATTCACTTTGAATAATATTTGATCAGTGGTTCCTGTGGACTGAAGCTGACAGAACTGTTTAGATGCTGAGATGCTGAGACCAGAATGAACTATTTGGTGTTACAGTTCATTTGTGTCATGAATATGATGACGATTACTGTTTCCATATTCTCAATACTCAGCTACACATTTATTTATTAATAAAGCTTACTGAAAAAAATGCACCACAAGGTGTTCTTATCTTTTGTTTCACTTTGGGATGAAGCTTGCCTAAGCCTATTTTTTTTTCCTAAGATTTTCATGAGTTAGAGAGTATTAATGAAGTTGTCAGGAGAATCACAGCACTAATATATTCCTTGTTGGAGTTCATTTTATCTACAGCTGCTTTGTAAGCATCTACACAGAATAAATTAAAGAACAAAATTTAACCAAAAGTAAAATCTTTTTTTTTTCCCAAGAAGCATTCATCACACGAGTGCACATAAAATACATGTGTCTCATGTGCAAATTTGCATATAAAGTGTTGTAGGGAAATTAGAAAGCGTATGGTCTTTTCTCGTTTTTATTGTCTAAGAAATGCTAAAGCCAAATAACCTGGCATGATTCTTCTAGTTTGACTCTTTTTAGTGGCTTTTACTGTCAGGCAGATGGGAGCTTCTAGCCATTTATTAAAATTACACTTGTATATGTTGTTAGAATGGTTTATATTTATTCATGAAAATAAAACTTTGAGAATTGGCATTTAAAATCAACAAAATCTATCTGTCACAGAGTTGAGTAACAACTGTACCTGTCACTTCAAAACGACTTTGAAATATGTGGCAGCATGGATGTGTGCCTGGCAACTGTTCTGATACACAGGTTTTTTTTGTGTGTGTGTGTGGTTTTTTTCGAGACAGGATTTCTCTGTGTAGCCTTGTAGACCAGGAGGCTCTCCTGGCACTCAGAAATCCTCCTGCTTCTGCCTCCCAAGTGCTGGGATTAAAGGCATGTGCCAGATACTTAGGTTTTTAAGGATGATTTTATAAATTCCACATCAAAGGAAGTATAGAATCATCATAGGGACTGACTTACTTGGAAAGAAAACCAATGTCAAGTTTTACCATCTCTTCCAAACTGGTTAAATCAAAGGAGAATATATATATGATGAGTTTAAAACTATGTGTTTAATAGAGGGTTGGTGAATTGGTTCAAAGAAAAAGAACACTGGCTACGCCTCCACAGGACCTCTCTCCGATTCCCAGCACTCACATCATGGCTCACAACCATCTGGAATTCTAATTAAGAAAGATCCTACACTCTTTTGATGCTCACTTTCACTTGGTGCACCAACATACTTACAGGAAATCCACTTGAACACATTAAAGAAAAGGAAACTATAGGAAAAAGTCTCTTGAAATCTTGTGCTTTTAGTTATGTTTCAAGCATCAGTTTGTGGTATAGTAAGCTGAGCCAGATACATGCTTCGAAAGTGCCACATTAGACACTTCATGGGGTGATACAACACTACACATGTAACAACAGTTAAAGAAAAAGAAGCCATGAACTTGAAAGACAAAGAATGAGTTCATTGTAGGGACTGAAAGAAAAAAAAAGAAATAGGGAAATGATGTGACAGTTAAAATATCCAAAAATAGAAGGTTATTTAAAAGTTATATATATATATATATATATATATATATATATATATGTATTGTTCTATGTGAAGCTGATAGTAAGAATCCAGAGAAATGAAGAATTGTATTGTTTACATACTTTAAAGTATTTCACCAATTCAGACATGCTTTTTAGCAATCTGAAGTCAGCTTCTTCTCTTGGGTTTGTATTTCCAGACTGAGAGGGATTATGATGCATTTTATGAGGAACATTTGACATAGTGGATGTTTTATTTGAAGTGTGAAAATATATTGTATCACTCAATGCATGAGATTAAGTGGGTAGAAGCAATACCTTACCTTGCTCTGCTTTGACCCCCATGTAGCTGATGCCTCTCCACTCCTGAGAGTGCACTTTGTGACCATACAGAATTTCTGTAGAGTCAGAATTTCATTCACAGATACATTCTTGCGTGTCTTGCTCTCTCTGTTTCTCTGCCTCTCCCTTTTCCTCTTCTTTTCTCTCTTGCTTTGCCCGCACTCCCTTTCCTTTCTCTCCATCTCCTGTTCTTTATTATTTCATTTAACCTCCACCTAAGAGTTTTAACAAATGTTTTTGATCATTTGGGGAAGTCAGACTACTCTGCCCATTCCAGAATGTTGATGGAGGATGAGAAATGGTCAGAAAGAAGACCTTTCACTTCTAGATAGAGCATTACCATTTTGTTTCTCATCATTGCCAAACTTAGAAATAACGATGATTCCTTATATTAATGACCTTATATGTCTATCATAAAAGCATGAGGGTTTCCCCCTAGTCTTTATTAACTGTAGTAGTAACTCCAATGAACCTGCACTAAATTAATGATAATTGGCCTTTTCTCCATTTATCCATTGCTGACCAGAACTTGTTATCTCAATCTAATGTCTAGAATTTTAAGGAAGTAAATATAATAAAAATACAATAATTTTAAAATTCAGGCTAATTTATGCAGATATAGATAGATTTATTTTATGTTCATTAAAATAAATAGACACATGAACTTTGCACAAACTTTCTAATTTTATCTGTGCCCATAATAGAATGGAGATAGTTAATTTTTCTCTAGTTTACAGATAAATCCTTCCTAAACATCTATTAAAGACTAGTTTTGAATAGCTGGTCCTAAGGATGACAATATCCTTATAAAAGTATTGATTCATTTGTGTGTTTTCTTAATAAATATTCATTCCTCAGTTGTGTAGATGGAAATGGTTACTACAAAAACAAAAACTAAAACAACAATAAAAAGCTATGGGGATTAAAAAAGACAAACAAGAAACACTGCAAACTTGGAAGGCTCGAATTGGCTGTTTCGAGCCTACCAACTGTCATAATTGTAATTGCCATAACAGCTGGTATTAGCTAACTGCTTAGTAAATCATCATCACCTTCAAAGAACCACTATTATTGCACTGGAGAGAAGACAAAGGGTCAGAATGCTAATCACATTTGCTAGACTCTAGTCTCGGATGTTTTATTTGTGATGCTCTTGATTATTTGTTGGTGTGAGATGTGTGAAGAATAATTAAATTGTGTCCTATGAAAACTGGAGACCTTTTACTCGCTTAAATAATTAGCACAAGGTAATATGAGTATGCCATTTCTTTTGTGCATGCTTAAATTTTCAAAAGTTTATATATTTTCTAAATATAACTTTCAAAATCAATGAATTTAATTGTCACGGGTGTAAGAAAAATCTACCTTTCTTTGAATGTGTTTTGGGAACTTAATGATGGCAGTGCCTATATGGGAAGCAATTTATGCAAATGATTCAAATGAAGCCTATGAGCTTCCTTAAGCTTGAGAAAAGTTTGTAATTAGCAAATTAGCATTTGAAAAGATATTTTGAATATGCATAGTAGAAAATTCTGCTTAACTTGTGGGGTGTGTTCAAAATGATTATTTCAGAATTCAAGCATACACATCTATTAACATGTAAATATTGAAGATTTAAAGGTCTAACCTAGTTATAGCCAGATCTCTCTCTCTCTCTCTCTCTCTCTCTCTCCCTCCCTCTCTATCTCTCCTATGTGTCTGTGTCTCTGTGTGTGTGTCTGTGTCTCTCTGTGTGTGTCTCTGTGTAAGTGTGTGTATGTGTGAGAGAGAGAGAGACAGACAGAGAGAGAGAGAGAGCATGAGTTTCTTAACAAAGTCTTAGTTAATTACTATATACAATCTCAAGCCTCTGAGGGTATCCTCCCATACAGCACATGGCTCTCACTTGTCACGAGTTCTAATTTTTATCTGATTCATTATTTAGCTGCATGATGATTAAATGTCTCTCTGCAATCAACCAAATGTTTACATGAACAATTCTTCAGCTCTATGACCTTTATTGACTTACTCAGGTAACATGGTGCTCTTCATGGGTGAATTCTTGTTTTCTTCCTAGTTGGTTACAATCCCTAACACACAGCTGTCCACAAATTCTAGCTAGTTGAAACCCATCGCAGATAAAGCTTTGAATCAGTGTCCTTCCACATAGAGAAACCACAAAGCAGCTGAGAGCAGAGTGTTTGGCTTGATTTGTATCTCAGATAATAAGTCTCTTCATCTAATGCAGCACTAACTTGAGACTCATCAAAGAGACAAAAGGAATAATCAGTCATATAGTTCAAAATCAACTCAAAATATTTTTCACAATAGTGTGGTTGAAACCATATCCTATAAAGGAAGATAATGAGGTAATAGATGAATACCCTCTCAAATCCTATGGTTTTATGTTTACCACAGTTTGCCATCATCCTTGTCAGAACTTAATTTTAAAATTTAGTGTTTTTCATTTTCCTTTTACTTTACATCTTTCTGTCTCTCTCTCTGTCTCCATCTGTGTCTGTCTGTTTGTTGTTTGTTATTTATTGACAATTGTTTGGCTCAAATACAACTGAATACAATTTTTAAACTATTTCTGCTTTGGATTCCCTCCCATTCTTTAAAGGTTTTTCTCTTACGTTTCCCTAAGAAATCTACATTCATTCTGCTCAGAATTAAAAAAACAAAAAACAAAAACAAAAACAATTAATTGGATAAAGAAAGTAATCATGCATTAAAAAGACTGGTGCCCAATACTGTTCTTGAATACCACAGACGTAACTGCTGGACACTAGACAGAGTGGAGCACAGGTGATAATGTCAGAGACGGGACAAAAAATATATGCAAAAGCATTAAAGTAATTTGTGCTGGTGAAGAGTTCAAGTGGAAGACTGAGATTATCAGTTTTCAGGAAGGCTGATGGCTGGATTAGCAGATGTCAGAGCAGCGCTTAGTCCATGCTTACTTACAATTTCCAGTTGAGAAAAAGCAGTGAGAGTTTTGTGGCTACATATTAAACCCTCCTTGAAGACAATTACATTTTTTTCAGTTTCCTAAATAAATATTTTCAATATCAGTGGGTGCTCTAACTTGTGGCTTATGTTACCAGTATTAGACTTGTTTGCTACTTTAGTTTGGTGAACTGAATAATTTTCAATCTTACTTCGTTATCTCCAATCTTTGATGTCTCAGAAAAACCATAGTTTTGTTTAAACAAGAGAAAAAATATTTTGTCATATCTTATTTTAGAATAATTTACTTCTGACTTGAATACAGTAACCTTCTGGTGAGCTAATATCAGAAGCTAAAAAGCTTCTAAGCTTTTATATTAATATTTTCTTTGCAGGAATGAACACAAAAGAAAAACACTACTCAATATCATTTTAGAAATACACCTATTTGCATTTTGTAGAATCTTAAAGTCAAACATTTGTTATTTCTAGTTATTTTTAAAACTATTTTTGGTTAAATTAATTTTTATATAACTTAGTTAATCCATGATATCATGATTTTCAATAACATCTAATGTTTTATGGACTGTTGTAAACTTGTTTGCTAATTACTAAGTACAATGAATACAAAATTTAAGTAAGTTGCTTGAATAGCAGAGATTATATACTTTTTATAGGCAGTTTACTCCTTCATCTCTGACTTTCTCCAGGATCTCATAATTCTTATTAAAGATAGAAATTGGTAATGATAATGAATTTCTGTGCTTTAGCAACCCAAACTTTGATTGAAAGGCTATGAAAACGAATATGGGTGTTTTTCAGAAATATCCTTTTTTCATGTACTTATCCTTAGTAGCAAATAAGAAAATCCATAATGCACTTAGAAAAAGTATCACATATCAGTGCTGGAAAAGTTACAAACTTAAATCCAATACTTTATTATAGTGTAATTTGATTAGTGTCATTCTGAACCTTAAAGTATGATCTTGAAATCAGAAATATTGGAAACCTACATAGCAATTAATTTATAAATGCCCATGAAATGCTGTTTAATTATTAAAAATGACTTTCAGTGTTCAACTAAAAGCTCTGGAAAAATCTTAAGTAAAACAATAAATATCTAGTAAGTGGAGAAGATTTCGGTCTCTTTTCTTCAGTTATTGCTTTACATTCAAGATTTTTTTTACATTACAATTAAGGTTGGGAGGGTTTTATTTTTCTATAATTTTCAGTTTTAAAGTAGTATTAATATGTCTACTATAAACTAATTTATTCATCTGTGCTCAAAATCATTTGTAAATGTTGAGATTTATCTTGAACAGCCAGAAAATCATGTGTAATATATGTATCTGAATAGAGAATGAAAAGGTACATGAAGATATCTAATTGTGTAATACTGTAGCAAGAGAATTAAAGATGATAACCCCCCCTCACCATTTTGGTAGAGCATGAAAGAGCAAACAAAATTCCAAACTTCATTAACTGCTCTCACACAACAGCACAGGCCACCTGCACTCTAAAGCATTTACACTGGAGCAGATGGATTGCTGAATGGGCTATCAAAGACTTTGAGGATGTTTGTTTTAAAAATAAGCTTGCTTCTGAGCAAAAGGCGAGTGAGGTCTGTCTACACCCTGCAAAGCTTTTCATTTTTAAAAAATACTAGCAAAAGCATGTTTTTGCCTCTAAAGTGAAAATATAAACATCAACTAATCTATAAAATTATGAAAGTTGCATTTACATGTAGCCACAGTCTGTATGTACTTTAATTTTGCTGCATTCAATTGCAGCTTTTGTACTTACCTGGCTGCCCCCAATAAATAAAGAACATCTAACCTTCACCAATGGTAAGAGTTTTGTAAACACTGATTTTTTCAAGTCCTTGAGTATGGCTTGTTCCATATTCATAACATGTTTGAAATCAAAAATTTGAGGTTATCTTCTTGTCCAGGAAATTTATTTTTACTTGAAAATTTCATCCAACTCGGGTTGAATTCTGTATTTTCATTTGATATCCATGTCACCACTGTAGAATAGCTATTTCCCATGCATTCAGTCTTCAAGATTCGTATATATTCTGTTTCATATACATTCATATATATCTTGAAAATATATTTTATATACTCTAGATGATTCTATTATTTAATCATTTTAAAAGTCCAATTAAATAGAGTAGAAAAATTTAAAGTATGTATGACAAAAGTTTTCATACAATATTAACCTTATTTCACTTTGATGCTTCCAGGTTAGGCCATAGAAATGTGGAACTACTCAAGCTCGATGTCTCACAATTACTCCTCTGTGTGCCATCCTAAATGACTCTTCCATGTACAATGACTGAAGAGCAGAAAAGAGGCATCTACACACACATACACATACACACACACACACACACACACACACGCATATATACATATATGTAAATATACACACATTAAAAACAAGTGGTTATCTCTTGGAGTGGAGTTACTGCTGACTATGAGTAGAGCAAGAAAAACATAAATGTTAGTGCAGTGAACCCATGACATTAGAGATTTGAATCTAAGGTAAGTTACATGTAACTTCACTTTGTACAATTTTAATCACCTGAGAACTAACTTAAAATGATTAGAATGGGATGGGGAGATCACTCCATCAATACTATGTTTGCCACCTAGGCATGAGGTTTTGATATTGTTTTGATATCTAGCACATACAAAGGAGTCAGGTTTTACTATATATTCCTCAAGTCCATTGATGCTTATAAATCTTTGAGGCTTGCTGGATAGCTGCTAAATCAGCAAGAATATAGCTGTTTAGATGGAGGTGTAATGAGATCCTTTCTCAAAATAAACAAACTAATTAATTAATTAACAAACTGGAGAATAATTAAGGCAAACATCTGATGTCAACTCTGATACACACACAAAGTCATGCAATCTTAACACACATACAGAGGAGAGAACTGAAAACATATGCACATGGAGAGACACAAAATACTTCAATGGAAAGAAAAGGTAGAGAAAACAAAATAAAATAAGAAAATCAGATTATTTCAACCCCGTACCTTGCTCTTGCAATCATAATAAAATCCCTCCTCCCTGACACATATACCTCACTCTTGCAGTTAAACTCACATCTCCCCACAGTAATATGCAGTTGACTCTAACCTTATAGACACATATTTGCATACACATATGCATTTATCCTTTAATAAATAGGGGGCTCTTGCTTTGACTGCTTTTCATGGAGTTCCTTGATTACTTTGAAGAAGTAATTTTTAATTAAAAAACATTTTATTTTCATTTTTACATGGCTTTTTCTTGGATGTTTAAGTAATGTTGAACATCTTAGGACATAGTGATCATGTCTATACCATTAGAGACACTTATTGCCCTGCAAGTTCACATTCAAGTAGCACATGTGCACCAGTGTTTTCCTGAGCATCTTACAAACAGAATGAACATAGCCAAAAGCTGGCTTAGTGAACTGACTTCATTTTCAAATATGGGGCCTCAGTCAAAGTCAAACAATTACCTACAAGCAAGAGCAGAATGCTGAGAACAGGAGGCATAGTTTTCTCCAGGAAGACACTCCACATTGGTTAACCAATACCAAGTGGTCACCCTGAAATCATGCAGATACAGGTGACACTATGCAGACCAAGCCTGTTATAGTTCTGTGTTTAGGAGTATGCACATATACATGTACATGTGCATGGGCACATATATGTACTGTGTACAGGTGTGTGTGTATGTGTAACAATAATTAAAGAAACAGGTAATTTCCTTAGCATTTGAGAGAGAGCAAGAACGAACTTGAGAAAGTCTGGGAAGAAGAAAGAAAAGGGGAAATGTAACTCCATTTAAGCTATAAAAATAAGTTCTATTATATTTGTTTTTTCAGTTTAGTTTTATATCATGTGCTATGTAGTACAAGATCAAAATGAATAAAAGTTATAAATAGTAATTTAAACTTTCTTCAAATTCTAACTCCTAAGAAAACTTTCTCATACCATTTCTTTTCTTTTTTTTTCTGGAACACATAGTAAAAACCGTGGATAAACATACATACATAACTGTACTGTGCAAAATGGTAGCCTCTCATCAATATTCTCTAATTTTTTACACTAGCCATACATCCTAAACATTTTCATGTTGAATAATAAAGTGGATTAGAAATATTCAGCTAAGTCATGGTAGAAGAGAAAGGAGAAGACAGCGCAGCCTCTTTTTCTAAATAGCTTTCCAAACACTATAAGGAATGTCTCCTCTATATCCTCAGGATGGACTAGTGTTTGAATCATTTTTGTAACATCAAGGAAGATTTAAAAAACATATTTACTTTTTGGACTATAATGAAAACCCTTTTCCAGTTGTTCTGCTGTAACTTTCTTTATTCTTCACATAACTGAATTGAATAAATATTTAGTCTGTTGTTCTTGAAATCTTCTTTGGAAAAATATACAAAGCATCCCCATTTGTGTATGTGTGTGTGTGTGTGTGTGTGTGAGAGAGAGAGAGAGAGAGAGAGAGAGAGAGAGTTTATGCATGTGTGTGTGTGTTTGTGCGTGTGTATGTGTATGTGTGTTTGTTGCATTATGGCCTGGGGATTGGATACCATTGTATTTCAGAACTTTAGATTTGGTCTATGTTGAATAAAATGCTGCTAAGATGTCAGCACAAATGGCTTTACTCTTGATTCCTTTGAACAAGTGAAAGACAACTTGAAATTCTAAAGAGATTAAAAGTAGAGGCTGCCATCAGCTTAGTCTCCCCTTGAAAGGGAGGCTCTATCTGACAAATCCCTCTGCTTATTAGACGGAGTGCAAAAGCATTACATCTGTAGTTCATAAGCCATTGTTTTATAAAATTGATCCATCATACAATCCCTTCTGCTCTTTAGTAAACCCAGGAGAATTTGTTAAGTAGGATTATGCACACTCAGCAACACACATGCTAGCTCTCTCTCTCTCTCTCTCCCTCTCTCCCTCCCTCCCTCTCTCTCTCTCTCTCTCTCACACACACACACACACACACACACATACACACCACACACACACACACACACACACACACACACACACACTTGTGTGTATGTGCTTGCATGTACATATACACTCCCATTAGAGGTTAGTGCCCTTTCAATGGAATTGCTGCATATATTTTAAATTTTCTGAAAATCAATGTTTATTTTAAGATTTGCTCTCTTTGCAGATTTTTGGCTGAGCTGCTGCAATTATTCCTTCAAGCTGATAACTACCTTTATGTATTTGTAATGTTTATGATGTGGCTTTTCGTTTTTTCTTCTACATTGAGAAAAAATGTTTGAATACTTTTTGAAGGATACTAACACTGTAAATAATAAAAATGAATACTTTGTTCTCCTTCCATAAATATCGGAGTATATAATTACTTACATGTCTCCAGATCACCACATTTCAAATTGTTCATTGTGTAAGGATAAATTGTGAAAAACCACCCAAGCAATGGCAAAAGCCAGAGTGATGTACTTGGGTAGATTTTAAGTACTTGGAGATTATTATAGATTCTAATACTCTCTGCTTTCTTTAAAATGATATTCTAACAACCACTGCAATTAAGGCCACTTATGGGATTTGATTTTTTACTTATCTTTATTTTAATTTTTAGATTTTAAATCCACATGCACAGAAGGATTATCCATAGAGTATTATTTAATATAAGTGATGCTCATTGTTCTAAGAGAACGATTTTAAACAGCATAAACATGCACAGAATTCAAAATACAATCAAACAAAAAGATAAACACATACTTGGTACTTGGCACCCTCAAGATCAACAACAGTATTATATGTAGGACTGGCTTTTGGATATTAGATCCTCACTGAATGACTCCCATGGCTTTCAGGGTGATTAAAGGTGGACATCTCAGTTTATAGTAATGTAAAATCATGAAAAACTATTCTTACTTCTTGTTTTGTTTTTTGTTTGTTTGTTTGTTTGTTTTTCTTTGGATTTTGTTTTGTAGAAGAGACCATTTTATGTGCCATGGGTAGTGAAGAATTTTGTTCTGTCTCTTTTTATAAGATCAAGTACAGACTACAGAACTGACCAAGCAGAAAATTGCTTTTAGAAATTGAGTGAACTAGTCAAGATTGCAAGAATCAGAGAAACAGTTGTTAGTAAAAATGTATGTGGAAAGGATCATGATAATGGATGGGAATGAAGGCACTGTGGTGTTGATAAAGAATAAGTACTGACAGACACATCACTGTAAAGTATTTCTATATGTTATGGCTGTGTGCTAAAAGGGTGCATCTGGAGGAACAAACCCTATTTTTTTTTCTGGACATATATTTGGATGACTAGTATAGGGTTTGCATCTCCTAGTAACTGCCACTGCCAAGCAATTAGACTTCATTATGGCTGTGCTTATGCAATACTAATTAACATGCCTGTTGTACTGCTTTCCTTAGTGACCATGTGACACCCCACAGGTCTAACACCCTCTGTGAACCAACAGCTGAGGAAATTTTCAACATGACAGATTTTTGTTTTTAACAAATGTACCCAAACAGAAATGTAATCACACTTTTCTAAACAACTGCAAGAACAGAATGTGTGACAGTGCTCTACAATTAGTGGTTTGCATTAATTTGTAGTGGTTGAGAAAATAGAAGAGACTGGAGACTATTCAAGCATATGTGTGCACATGATTAGACCTTGGGTCACGGATTTAGAAGGACATTAGTAATGTATTCCCACAGAGAAACATCATTTGCCAAGATAATCAGATATATTAAGTAATATCACTGAAAGTTCAAAGCAAAGTGTTCAATCTATCTATATCATCATTATGAACCTGTGCATTGTCTTATTATGTAACATATACGTGTTATAAATGGAAGAGTCTAATCATTGACATTAGGCTTTATTTTTTCTTAAGTAGGATAGGAATAGTGTGCTTAAAAATAAGACACAATCATAGCACATATGTATTATGAATTATATTTCCAAACAGCTGAAGTTAGAGGAAGACAATACAGCCCTTGCAAATTGATATACAATTAACACTAAGATATAACGATGAGCCAGCTAATAGTATGAGGTTGTCAGTAGACATATGTGATGTGATTGCAGTATAAATTGAAGAAAAGCTCATTTACAAAATGAATACTGAGGAAAAAACTCAACTAAAATAAGTGCTCTATACTAGAAACCAATGACCATGTTTGTATCTTTATTCAATGTCAGAATTTATTGAATAACAATAAATTCACAAGGTTTAGTAGTTTTGATGACAGCAATTTGTCATAAAAATCACCCACATTGATTGTCTGACCAAGTCAGATATGTGTTTTTTTCTTTTTTCAATTTGGATCTTAGTTGGTTATATTAACAGTTATATCACACAACAAATATATCTATATGTCTACCTGCACATATATGGTTATAGAATGAACATAAACTAGACAGAAGCGCTGTAGCAGAGCTCAAGAGGTTTGAAAGGTAGACTGAGAAAAAGCCTGTATTTTTGCTAACAGTCTGGACCAGTGCTTGCAAAGAGCTTCTGCTGGAACATGCATTGGCATCAGGTTGAGATGGAAGCTAAAGTGTTTATCTGCAAGGTGAAAGGCTGACCTGAATCAGGAGCTTAAAGTGGGTCAGAAGTAGAAAGTGATGAGTCAGGCACAAATGGGTTAATAGATAGATAAGAAGTTGAGTGGGTTGCATCAACAGTAAGGAACAAATATGAGCCCCGGGATGTTAATGCATATATCAGGCATCTGTGTATATAGGGTCTTCTATCCCAGTGTTAGATACCTATCACTCTATGGGGTCCATTGAAGAGGGTATAAACTTTCTGTGCTTTGGCATGGGCAATAAGTTCTTGGTTTATTTGTTGTGATGGTAACACACCCATGTGTCTCAAGTTTCACTTCAACCCAGCAAATGTGTATGAGCATGGATTTCTTTCTCTTTCAGGGATAAGTCATTTATCAGTCTGTGCTGGATGGGTAATCATTGACTTATGGTGCAGCTTCTGGATCTACCTAGGGGTTGCAGGCATCCTGGTCTCTGAAAAAGGAGTCAAAGGATATTTGTAAATGCAGACTCCAAGGGCAAAGCACTGCTTGAAAACCCCACTGTTTCATACAATATAGAGTCGTTTAGTGCAGTACACAGTAGGATCTCAACAATTTACACAAGTGGACTTATGAGAATAGACCAGTGATTATGCATGTATTTTATTATCAGAATTAACAGAGTTTTCATGTTTGTTTCCTAAATTACATGGATCTTAACACTAGAATTTTACGTTAATGGTTACTGTATCTCATTTTGCGGAACTTTATATCATCTCTCGATCACTTTCTTATTCAGAGTGGTGAGAAAAAGTCATAGGATGAGTATGGACAGATGGGAAAAGACTTTCAGGGAAGTAAACCATGGCAAAATTTTGAGGCTAAAGGTTAGTCGCCACTCCCCTAGGGTAAATATATGAGGGAGCTGGGAAGAAGCCTGTGCAATACGAGACCAAAGTACCAGGAGGCCTAGAATGGATTTGGGGATTTGCTGAATAATACCCGGGAGCCTTTCAGGGTTTTAAGTGGACATGATAACCCACATGGTCATTTTTTCACATAAAATATAAACAACATTATCTTCTCTTCTATATTTTTATGTGATGACCTATATATGTGCCTCTAAATGAAGAGTAGATCAAGCTCCCAATTCTTCAATAACACTCCTCCCACATAGACACTGGATTTAAAAGTGTCTTGGTAGACATGTAAAAGATTCAGCTTATTTATTTAATACAATAAAATAAGTGACCTGTGGACCATTGGGTCCCTCAGTCTCTCAAGGTGCAATGGGCTTTTCACAACTGCATATGATTATTTATGCAGGTTTATGCATAGCTCTATCAAGGCTAAAGAATAGACAATTTAGGGATGATAATGAAGCATGATTTGTAGCTCTTATGTCCGGAGAGTCTTAATAATCACTAATCTTCTGGGCAAAGCTCTTAGGAGGCCATTAAATTTGGGGGCATTGATCCTAGGATCAAACGGCAATCTGCTTAGATTTTGCAAATAATGGGATGCTAAATTGAGCAAGCTCAGTGTATCAACTTCACAGAGGAGGAAGGGGTTTTACACAAGCAAAGCTCATTGATGGAAACTGTCTACTGAAGGAGGGTTTTAAAATAATGGTTTGTCCTGCCTCTTTTGGAAGTGTGTCAGAGATATTGCCTCTTTTTCATGTCATGTTGGCATCGTCTGCCATCTAGGATCTGACTATAGAATGTTTCACTTCTGTCTTTAAGGTATAACTGTCAGCATGTGTGTCCAGTCCACCCATCTTTTCAACACTTCTTTAATAGTATATGTCAGTTAACACTCAAAGTCTGAACATTTCAGGGAAGACAAAGGAAGAATTCAATAAAAGTTTATACAAAGTAAAAAGGGAAGGAAGCAGACCATGAACATGGGTAGAAAAGAGGACACCTGACCATGTCCTGGAAGAAATGGACAGTTCCAGGAAGAGGCTCAGTTATGGAGGTTAGCAAGAATGAGGAGAGGCATTGGAAGGCTGCCAACGAACTTGAAAAGCATATAGCAGATGAATGAGTCTGCCAATGAACAATCTACCTCAGGAGGCAGGGCAGTAAGTCATTATTCAGCAAAGCTTCCTAGACCAAATAATGAATGACATTAGGAACATCCAAGCATTCCAGAGGGAAATGAGGCCTTTTAGGTGTAGAAGTCCATGGAAATTCCAAGGGTTCAGCCATAGAACTAGTTTTCCTGAAGGTAAAATGTTAGCAGACTCATTTTTCATTTCCATTAGATTTCTATGCTGGAAAGACCCGTAGATTATCCACATCAAACATCAAATTTAACAGCAAGAAAACTGAAGCAAAGTGATTTGCCAATTAGGAAAATGATTTAAGGCTAAGTCTTATATGGAGACTTTCTTACTCACCAGCATCCTGTCTTCGCATTTGGGCATCATGCTGCAGAGCAGGACAAGACACTAGGAGGCTGAAGTACAGGTGTGGCGAGGTGGAGAGCTCAGTCACAGGAATCAGTGAGGAGGAGTATTGTAGCTGTAAATCCAGTGTTGACCTGAGTCTCACAACAGTCTCTGTTGCTTAACAGCAGCTGGCATCAGCAGGAAGTTGAGAAGAACCATTTTGTTGGAATTTCAGACTCAACATTCAGATTCCTTTCCTGGTGGGAAAATTGCTATACGTTCCTCCTTTTCCTGACACTTCCCTCCTCTGCTTCAATAGGCTTAATAGTCTGTAATAAATAATAGACTCAGCTATGAAAGTACATATACTTGGCATAAAGTATGACCATATGATCATGAGGAAAGTTTAATTACAAAAAGGGCAATGAAGTCTATTAAGATTCAGTACTGCACGTTATCTGTAGATGGGATGTAGATGTTATCTGCATCCTTTGAGAATGTTTGGGTTACTGGAGTCGAGATTTTTTTTCTGGGACAAATAGGATGTGTCCTGTATATTCTGTGACAATTATGTGCAGCAAATAACATGAAGGAAGTAATTAAAGACACAAGAAAAGAGAGGACCAAATAGACAGGATCACTACTGTTTAGATATAACATATGTTTGAAAGGAAAACTGTGAAGATGTGTTCTTCTTGTATCTTAAAATATTAAATCTAAAATATTTGGCTTAAAATATTTAGCATAACACACAAATGAGAGCTGCAAATCTAAGGTCAGACTAACTGTGAACAGGGCTTAGAAAAAAAAAAAAGCCTTATGAATGAGGATTTGACCCAAGATGGAAGATAGAGCAGAGAAATGACTGGCTAATTTTGCTGAGGAGATGGAAGGTATAGAGGGAAATACCAATCTAAGTTTCAGGATTTCTGAACGAGGGTATGTGAAGAAACATCAAATCATAAAAATAATACAGAATGTAAGTATTTCCTGAACTGTCACCACATCCTTATATTTAAAAAGCAATGCCTCATTTTTTTCCTCAAAATATACAAACTTGCAATACACATCATGCATTGTATACATAGAACATGGGAATATACAGAAAGGAAGCCATTTTGGTTGCACAAACTCTCACAAATCAAGTGTAAAACATGGATGAAACTAAATAAATTTTACACTTAATAAATCATCACTTCTTGGTGCTCTTGTTCAAGCTACAGTGCACCTAGACTTCTAGTTTTCATTTGCTATGGCTTTTGGTCTATTAAGAAAATATATAGCCAGGCGGTGGTGGTGCACGCCTTTAATCCCAGCACTTGGGAGGCAGAGGCAGGCGGATTTCTGAGTTCAAGGCCAACCTGGTCTACAAAGTGAGCTCCAGGAAAGTTGATTTAGTTTTTACAGCTAACATGATTGTAATCAATGGTAGCTTACAATTTAGGTTCTAAGTGATGGTTAAACATGAACCTAGAGACACATTTATGTTATTTTCTAACGTTTCTTAGTACAACGGAGAGTGTCTGACTATAGTAGCCCTGCCCATCTGTCCTCTCTGCTAATTTTGAACAGGTTATTTTTGTATTTGTTTTGGCAAATTTTAGTTCGGTCTCTGTTGTGTTATAAAACTGATGACAGTACAGGCTGTAAGAAAAAGAATAGTGTTGCTGGTAAGAGGATAGGAAAATGTGATAAAATAAACTGAGCTATTTCCATCAACATGTGAAATGTGTTTCTGTGTTGCTCCATTAGAAATAAATCACATTAATTTTCACTCACTTTGCCTTAGTTTTCTTTATTAAAATCTCAACATTACAAATAATGTGTACTCACCACTTCCCTCAACAGTGGAGAGTAGGGGGTAAATGTGGCTAAAATGGGATTATTAGGAGAAAATGTTTTCAAAGTAAATTATAATAATATATGGATTTTTATTTTAATAGTACAATTTTGTTTATTTTTGAGAGTATCATTTATTTACAACATTTCTCCCCTCCCTTTCCTCCTTCTAGATTTTCCTATATAATCTTCCTGGATCGCTTCAAAATTCCTAACTCATTCCCATTATGTGTTATTTTATACATACATACATATATATATATATATATATATATATATATTTGTATATACACGTATATTCTCAAATGTAATATAATCCTACTTGTATGTATGTTTTCAGGGCTGATCATTTAGCACTGGACAAAGAGTTGGTGTGCTCTTCTTCCTTTGCAAGGCCACCACTTCTGTTTCCTGTGTTACTAGGTTTTCAGGAGTTCTTTGTGTAGGGTTGAAGCCTCCTCTTAGGCTTTTGCTAATCCAGTTTAGCATGTTCACTGGTGTCATCCTTTTCTATCATGTATGAGCTAATATGCTGGTGAGACTTCCAAGGTGTAGTTTCTGACACTTCTAACAGTCTCACAGCAACACCCTTCCTGGTTCTAACAAATGACTTTTTAATATTGCCATTATATGTGAGTTATTTCGAAGACCTGCATAGATTTCTGAGAACAATTCTAGTTATTCTTTGAAGGTTTTCTAAAGAGCAAAAGGGCTTAATATTATTACAGCTAGTCTTGTCAGACTTCTATACCAAGGGAGAGGCTGGTGCTACACACATTTCCACCATTGATTAGAACACAATGAAGACAATTCAGATTCATTGTTAAATGGTAGTTTATGTATACTCACAGGCATCAAAGTACTTCCATAATTGCATGCATACGTATTTCCCCATATGACAGAACAATATAAAACTTATTATACAGAGATTCGGGTTATTCAATTTTTAGTTCATTCATTAATCAAAAGTTTAATGATGTTCTGTTATAAAAACATGTAAATAATTGAATTCAGATAAGCACAAACAAACATAAGTATTATGTGCCATTCATTTCTGACACAGATAACGGTCAGTTGAAAATACTCTTCAGTCACTCTGCTTACTTTCCAAATAACAAATAAAATAATATTTTCCTTTTTGTTTAGGGTCCAACCTTGAAATATTATAGTCCTTTTCCTAGAGACCTGGACTGCTGATTTGATATATGCCTAAAGAGTTAAATGCCCAATTTTGTGGCATAGTCCATGTCACCATGCAAGTTACTTGACCTTCCCTTCTCCCAATTGACCTATTAGTAAAATGAGTATAGTAGTAGTCTCTCCTTTGTAGTATAATTTTAGAAATTAATTGAATTAATGACGTAAATTACTGAAAAATAAGCTGAATTAATGCAAGTTACTTAGAACAGGGCTCAGCTAATAGTATGCTTCTAATGGTAGTTCAACTAGTGATTTTCAGACTACTTCTTAACTTTGTTTTACTGGGTTTATGTGAGCATCATATTTGAATATATTTATTTCAACATTCATGACTAACTAACTGTGGCTCACACTAGCTAAGTATGTATAATCAGTTCTGTTTATTTAACTTAAATTTTAGACTATCAATGTCTAAAACTTAATGATTTTTGGAACAAAATTTAGGCAATACTGCCAAATATGGAAATCTCTGTTATACTGTGTTCTGGTTTATTCTATTATTGTGTGCCATTTTACAATCAACTATATTTTCAGGTATCAATGGGAAAATGCATCATATATCCACTTCATGATTACAGGCAAAAGAATACATTAATATGTCTGAAATGTGTACTTGGGATGCAGCATCAATAGCCAGCTATGACCTTTTAATTGAGAGAATGACCCAGAAAATGGCCATGGAAATTTCTTTGTTTATTTCCCACTTCTCAGCTAAAGTCTCAGATGCCTTTAAATCTCATAGGATAAAGTTGGCTTTAGGTTGTATGTAAAATACAGAGTGGGGAAGGGGATGTTTTCCTTTTTTATTGCACAGAATTTAACAGCTTCTAATAGAAGACACACACACACACACACACACACACACACACACACACTTGTATTTCCTTCTTTAAAAAAGGAAATCATTTACAATTATAGTCCTTATCTAATTGGGTTTGATAAGAGCTAATGTCCCACCAAATGCAAAGACATATCTGGCTGACTCCTTTAAAAAGCATATTTGCTTCTAGACAGGAACACGTAACCATCCTTCCATGACATGGTCTTTGTAGATTCGGTGCTCTACAGATTACATTGAATTAATGCAATTTTAATCTGAAAATTTTAATTCCTGGAATGTTTTTCTGCATGAATAGCTATACTGCATGTTGGAAGTACTCATTAAGTGACTTCTTGAATGAATGCTAAACAAACAAACAAACACACAAACCGTTACATGATTTTTCTTCCGTAAAGTGTGAAAGGCAAACTGAGCAGTCCTGGACCTGGAGAGATTACTCAGCAGTTAAGAGCAATTGCTGCTCATGAGATTGCAGCACCAGTATCGGATGGCTCACAATTCCCTGCATTACTACCTTTGTGGCATTTGACACACCTTGCATTGGTGGGCATGCGTTTGCATGGGCTACACAATAAATCATTGTTTTTTTTTTTAATGTCATGTATATTCTGATGGGAAATATACTCTATGTTTACACCCATATATATATATATGTATATATATATATATACATATATATATGGTATATGTATATATATATACATACATATATATATATATATATTTCTTTTCATGAAGCTGATGTTACATAAAAACTGCCATGACAACTTATTATATAGGCTACAATTCTAGATTTTATACTGTTTACATGGTGAAGAGAGAGATGTAAGAAGATGATTGAATCATAAGGGCAGTCATCCTAGACATCTTATAACTTATACTTTATTAAGCACCTTCTCACAATATTTTTCAAGATGAGTAGTAGTGGTCTTGTTAATTAATTTGATGCTGATAATTATCACACACATAGCACACACATACATAAATATGAATATATATATATATATTCACCATGTTAAAAATATTTACTTCTTCTTTAGGTGAAATATTCCTAATTCATTTGTACAGAGCAGATAGATGTAGTCAGTAGTTTATGTCTGTATTTCTACCACATAGCAAGCTGAGACAAAAGGATTATTTTGAGTATCTGGCCAGTCTGTACTAAATAGCAAATGGCAAGACAGACTGAACTACAAGGTGAGATGCTGTTTCCACTCCAACTCAAGAACTGTGTGTGTGTGTGTGTGTGTG
>NW_022196894.1:71357785-71432741 GCF_008632895.1 Mastomys coucha | reverse complement strand
TGTGTGTGTGTGTGTGTATGTGTGTGTGTGTGTGTGTGTGTATACACCCTATATATTGATGTGTATATATATGTTTACACATACACATGTAAAGTCTTTCTGTGTGTGTATGCACACAGATGCACACACAAACACAATTTCTCACTGACACACAAAGATGTCTTAGAGATATGTAGGCATTTCAGACATTTGTCTGCAGTCACTAACATGGTACTTCACTCTCAGTAAGTGTCTAAGAACTCAATTTTGACTGCCCTTTTGTAAGAAGTTTTAACATGGGGCTTTGCTTCTAAGAAACAGAAAACGGATTTCATAGCACAGTTTCAATCTGACATCAGGAAAGCCAGTTGTTTGGTGTCATCAAAGTTTCTGTGTATACAAATTCTACTTTATTAAGCACAAAAGCTGCTCACGGACATATGCCACCAGTGTCCACTTTCCATAGAGAGTCCAGGTGATGAGAAGATAAGGGTCCTGCTCACCAGATGGAGCCTGTCAGATTAGCAATTGGAGCCAAGCAAACATAGCTATCATTTTGGTATTCTGAAGCACAAAGAACCTGCTTTATACAATCCATGTGCATATTTAATAGTGAGAACAATGCATCCCAGCAGAAGGTTGGCTGGTGGTAGTACCTCAAGCCCAGTGGCCACTGCCTCAAGGCACATTTCTGATTTCGTCTTAATAAGGAACATTAGCAACCAGTGACTTGGGAAAGGCAGAGCCAAATAAGTCTCTTGGGATCCTGCCAGGCCATGAAGTGAGAGCAGTTAGATATAGCAGTGATATTTCTGCTCTAGAAAGGGATATATATCATGAATGAACACACAAACACACACACACACACACAAACACACACATACACATACATACACACACATAAACACACACATAAATACACACATACACACACATAACACACACAGACACACACACACACATTACCACATAGGCTTTCCAGAGGTGCTATCTCGCTCTACTCACAAATGTCAAACAAGATTTAAAAGGTTATTATACCGTGAAGAGGGGAGGAGGATGATTTCCCATCACTGAAATTTCTATTTCATTCTGTTGAACATACTGGAACTCACCAAGTCCAATATGGCTAAATAACTGGCTTTTATCTTTAATAAGTGTTTTATGGGCCTTAAATTGGAAGAACCATTTTCACTTTATTTGCTTCAGAATATCTGATGCTTTCTTGTTGAATAACAGTTTGATAAATTCACTTTGTGGTGCTCAGAAGACTGCTCTTTGAGAGGGGGAAATTGGTTTAAAATGTGTCGCACACAAAGAAGATACAAAGGTAAACTGTCCTTTAGGTTAAATGCATGTGTAAAGTGGCAGGATTCCACACCCCAGTGATTACATAGAGTTCTATATATTACATTATTTATTTTCTCAGATGCTGAAACTGCTGCTTAAGGGTCTCCATTTCCAGATCTCTGGCCCTTCAGTAGTTTATTGGCAGGCTGTCTTCAGCAATGAGTTAATCTAAGCACACTGACATTTTTAAAGTTGTTCGATAAGAATAGATGACTACACTTTGGCATTATTTTTATGTTAGCATAATTTTAAACCATATTTTTAAGTATTTGTGAAACATAAACAATCTTATATTGTTCGTGTTTTAAGAAACCACACTGCTAATATGGATATTTATGATGCTGTATTTACATTTATTGTAAAGGTAAAGAAAGAGATTTCTATTGCTCTTTTGGTAGCACTCTTTACTTGATTTCCTGCTAAATTACTCTTGGAGAGGGGCACAGGTTAGAGTGAGACTATAATGCTGTAGGTTCCCTACACACTAGGTCCTAGAATATGCACTGCACAGCCATCACATAAGCTGAAAGAACTGGAGAATGCCAGGGCCAGGAAACAAGAGAGGGTAGGTTGGTGAGCAGGGGGAGGAGGGAGAGAATAGGGTTTTGTTGTTTTTTTTTTTTTTTTTCCGGAGGGGAAACCAAGAAAGGGGATATCATTTGAAATGTACATAAAGAAAATATCTAATAAAAAATAACAAGATAAAAAAACAAAAAAAGAACTGGAGATGCTGTTCACAGGTGGGATGTAAAACAGACATAAGAGTGAATTAGATGAGGCAGAGATATTGTCTGTCTTTCCTTGTATCTTCCACTCGTACACTGAAATATGAGATTCTGCCCATGTTATTATGGAAAATGCCCCCTTAAAGCTGATAAAGAAAACTTTTTCAGCTTATAGAATAATGTTTGTGATCCAAATTTAACCCCTCTTGTATCTTTTGCCAAATGTTCAAAAACTGAAACAAAATTAGAGGAAATAAAAAGAACGACAACAAAGCCAACATTCTACTTTGTGTTTTAAAGATCACTAATAATGCTTTTATGTTAAAATCATATGCAAAAATTGAAGCTTTGCAATGTCTGTCATATGAAATATGAACATCTGCATGAGGATGTGTGTGTGTGCGTGTGTGTGTGTATGAATGTGGCTTTTTGCTTGTGGTGATTTTGTAAGCACATATTTAATATCAGGGATGTTTTTATTTAGTTGAAGTAAAATTAGATTCACAAGGTGTGGAAGTGGTTTTTGGTTGAGAAAATAATCAGGATATTCTATCTCATTCTTTTACTTACATACTAACAATACAAAACCATGTGTCATATAAAAATGGAGTGTAAACAAAGTCATTTTAAAAATTAATATTTAAATTTACTTTAAAGTAAATTGAATTGAATAATGTTTTATGTATTTTGTATCTCATGATACATGTTTGTGTAATATATATGCATATATATATATGATTGAAGATGTAAAGTATGATTGGAAATATGATAAAAATAAATTCAGCTGTAAGTTTACCACTAGACCATATTATTCTAGATCTTCTCTTATAAAAATCACCTCACCATATGGAAAGCTAGTAAATAAAGTGGCATGTAGAAGATTAGACCTTAATCCAAAAGAAAGTCATTATTTATAAAATTGTATACTATGTATGAAATATGATAATGTTTGGGTTTTTTGTTTTGTTTTGTTTTTTGACTAAGTAACAACAATTTAAAACTAGACCTGGTACAAAACATCAAAATGTAATTGTCTTCCATATGACTTTCGCACATGCTTTCAGGAAGGCTTACAAGTATTAAGCCATACATTTACATATTCATTATTCACATGAATGCAATTGCTGTACTTATTTATCCATCCTCCAAACAAATTTATGGAATCCTTACTAAATGCAAAATGTGGTGTAGATTAGAAGAAAATGGGGAAGGAAAGTTTCTTTTCTTAGTTGCCTTTTTTATTTTTTTTTTTACTCTTTGTTTATGATTTAAACTAGATTTCAGAAAAGAACTTCTCCAGACTGTAATGTGCCTGCATGCTCACAGAGAGACTGCCTGTCACTCAGCAGGAGCCACTGGATACTGATAAAAGGCTAGCATCATCAAGTCCAACAGGAGCAAACATTACCTGACAGGTTTTGATTATATGAAAATGAAGAGGTTATATTTTATCACTAGTTCTTAAAATTTCAAATTGTCTTCTAAATACTAGTTAGCACTATTCTAAATATTGGATATTGAGATATTCTTCATTTAGGGAAAGTGGCTTTTCCTACATTTCAAGTCACTAGGATGTGGAGGTTTTTCCTTACCACAAATTGTCTCAGTGGATCACATACCTAATTTGATGTCCATATGAAGTCAAACTTCAAGTCCTTCTAAGACTACTTAATTAATATGCCTTTAGGAAGGTGTAATCTAACATTAGTGGCATTAATCAAAATGTATAACCTGAGAACCTTTACTTCATGCAAGACCTTGAATTTATTCCACAACACTGGGAAAGAAAAACAAAGAAAGAGAGAGAGAGAGAGAGAGAGAGAGAGAGAGAGAGAGAGAGAGAGAGAGAGAGAGAGAGGAAGGAAGGAAGAAAAAAGAAAGAAAAGAAAGAAAGAAAAAAAGAAAGAAAGAAAGAAGGAAGGAAAGAAGGAAAAGTAACAATAACAAACAAAATAAACAAATAGAAATAAATACCAGATTTAAAACAAACTCTCTTCAGGTCAAACATTATGAGCCTGTGGTAACATATGAAAAACTGAGAAAAAGCCTCATTCTATTTAGAATATGAAATATCTAGAAAGAATATAAAAGATATCTCATGAGTCTGATTTACCTCTAAATTATAGCCTTGCTCTATAGAAAAGTAATACTAAATTTTGAATTAAATAAAATTCATTAAAATATTAATGTTCAAATGGATCAATAATTATGCACTTATTCATATATATGTATATGTCCTAAAATATCAATATTATATAAGTGTATATTATCTTAGTTCAAGAAAGAGGTAAGTTCTGTGTTTCAAAATAGTTAACCAATCACTTTGGATAAATAATAAGTTATGAACGAGATTTACCAACACAATATCCCATTTAAATAAGAGATTCAATGTACTTAGTCGTGGTGAGCTTCAAGGGAAATGGAAAAAATAGAAAGCCCCACCCATAATGGATTGGGTCCCTGTAGTTTCTATCATGACTGAAGAGGCTAATGTAATAGAAGCACTCATGAGTAATCAGATGTCTTCTGATGAATGAACTGAAATGTCATAGTAGAAGCAATTCTCTACATTTTATTATGAAACTTTTATGGATAGACTTAAATTCATTTTCTGACTCATTTAATTTATTTAATCAAAACAAAATTTAAGATGCATTAAAAAATCAATAGGCATTATGAATGATCCATCCCAATATGTATATTCATTGATTTACTGATTTATGATTAATACAATTACTATTTGTAAGTTTGTCTTTTGGTTGAGACAAAGGCAACACTAATCTGACATGTCTGGTATTTCAAATGCTACTGTTCAGACAAAGAATTAGCCTAGTGATGTTACTACTTGGGTATTAACTTTGATCAGTACTTTGAGATGATTAGTTAATTCACAAACAATAATCTAGCTTTTATACAACTGTATCTTTATCAGAATCAAAGAGAAATATATGTGGCTAAGAAATATATGTGGCTAGTAAAGAGCTATTGTTTGCTCTTAACTCATGTATGATATCAGCTAAGATCATAATTAATAGATGTGTTGGCTGACAACTCTAATTCCAGTACTTAGACAACTGGAAAAGGAGGATGGATAACTGTCAGTTCTGGGCAAATCAGAGCTGTACAGGGCCAATGAGATCCTCACAGCTAGATGCCTACTCCTTACAATTACCCTGGGGGTGGGGTGGGGAGTAGAGATCATGAGTGCTCTTAAGTTTAAACTTCCTACAATATAAAGGTATTTGGCCAATTATCATTCATAAAATGCTTGTGGTACTCAATAAAAACTACCACACAGCAAACAACATGGCCATCATTATTGACTACAGGAATTGGGACTTCTTGCAATTTACTACAACAAAACCATTTAACATCTCAACTCCTCAGAGCTCATGTTCTGTCTGATGATAGGACAGATTGTACTTAGACCACAAACTATTTTGCTTTTACAGTTAATTGCTACAAACAACTATATCTTTTACTTCCATTGTCATAACTTATGATGAGAAAATTGTTAGAGTTTGCAAATATCTATTCCTTCTTGGGCAATTATTCATGTAATGGAATAGAAGGCACACTTCAGCTTTTTAGAAACAATTTTCATCACTCAACAAGAAAAAATCTCAGGATGGAATGTTATATTTATTAAACATTTTGTTATCCCATAGGCACATTATATTTTTAAACAATCATTGGCTCAACTATGTTTTTATCTCTATCATGTATCCTCTTACACCTGCGTGCATTACAAATGATGAACTTTACCTGTATAGATGTCAATACAAGTCTATAGATGCCTGTGGATAGGGAGAATCTTTAGTCCTTGCACCTAGTCCAGGAAAAAAAGAAAAATATTAGGGTTGTTTGTTTGTTTTGTGGGTTTTTTGCTTGTTTGTTTTTGCTATACAAATATAGAATTAGTAATATCTTGCAAAGTATCGTAGAAATTTGTCTAAGATTTTTGAATGAGTATGACTTAGGCAGTCAGATAATTCATCATTTTGTTTATTTCCCTGAATATAAAAGAACATAAATTTCTTGTCCAAGCTGAGAATTTAAATGATTGCATACTTTCTTAGCTTAAACCTTCACAATCTTTAGTGAAACAAGCATCGGTTTTGTAAAGTTGGAGAATAAAAAATAATATCTACCTTGAGGAAACAGAAACAAATGCTCCTTTCCTCCATTTCATGCTTCCATAAAAAAAAATGCACAGCAGACTCAGATTTACTCATTTAAATCAGTCAGCACACACATTGTTTTGAGTTTAGAAATCTCAATTATCATCAAATCTATAAATCTCTGACATTCATCCACCTTGCCCAATGGCTTTCAGAGTCATGCTTAATTTCACAGCTGACAGTACAAGACTTATCTTCATCTGAAAATGTAAAGTATCTAATTGAAACCAACAGCTGTTAGTCAAAGGAGAAAGTGCCTCTTCTGGGAAAATGATGAGCCCTATTCCACCTTCCATCCTATAAAGGCCAAAGAAACACACACACACACAACAAAAAGACATAACGTAACATGTATTCATTACTTCAAGAACAAAATTTTATTCCATCAACAGTTTTGGCTTAGCCGTGGTTCTCAGCTGTGGGCCTTGACCCCTCTGAGGTTGTTTATCAGATATCCTGCATCAGATATTTATATTACAAATCACAACAGTGCCAAAATTGCAGTTATAACATAGCAATAAAACTAATTTTATGGTTGTGGATCATCAGTTCATGAGGAACTGTATTAAGAGGTGATAGCATTGGGAAAGTTAAGAACCACTGGCGTAGATACTGCCTGTATACTTTTTCAGGGTTTGCTAGATTTTTAGGCTTAAAAATAAAGAAAAAAATGATGATCTGTTTATAGACTCTAGACCTACTGCCATCATACCAAAGTATCTTTGTGTCATGGGGAAGGACTTTTGTCTGAAACCCAACATGAAGGAACATCAATCAAAGGATAGTAACAAAGAGAAAGGAGAGATCAGAGGCTGGCACATCGACATAAATCTATGAGCCTGTGATAGCACTGGGCATATTATTATATTACCTTTTCTGGGGATATATGAAAAAACACTAATTTACAAAAATGAACATGGACAAATCAAAGAAATGACTTTATTAATGTCCATCTATGTCAATGAACCAGTAAGTTTGTTGGAGTTACTTTAAGGATTGTGCCACTTATCTTTGATGAGGCAGGAAAGCTACAATTCTGTAGTCCCATCTTAAGTCCATCTTCCACCTCCTATCTACTCTAGCACCCCAAGACCAGAAGCACCTGAAAGGGAAAGGAGTATAAAGAATCCGAAAGAGACTGTTCCTCACTACTTCTATGAGGAAGAGTTAACCTCCCATTACAAACCACCTGTCTTGCTTTGCTTAGTTACTGTGACTCTGGGGTAGTTATTCTCTGAGCCACCACTGCTATCTCTGCCCCATGGCAGTTCATGCCCATGCATAGCCAAGAGGAAATACCTTCAATGAAACAGACAATATCTCAAAGCACACAGGGAACTACAAATCACCTGACCACTGAAAGTCCAAAAGCCACATTTGACATAGCAATGCTTCAAGGAGGGGCAACCACAGTTATTCAGCAGTGGTGATGATTATAAATATGACAACTATGAATTAAGGTCCTAGCATAGATACGTCTTTTCTACCTTGCTTACTGGATATGATGATTTGGTCCCATAATTTATATACTGACCTTTTAAAAATTGGCACCTATGATCATCCCCATTTCTTTTAAACAGAGCTCGCTTTCATGTTGTATTGATGCCTTTTTGCCTCAGGATGTTTTACCTTTGGTCAAAATACACACTGGTGAATATATAGTTAGTAGCCTAGTTTAGTAATTATTCACCGACTCAACAGGAAAAAGGCTTAACTCATTGGACCCTGACATGAAGGAGTTTGGGGAGATTTTCTGATGATTCTTAGAGATGGAAAGATGCTCCCTTCTGCCTGTCATTTTACAAGACTTAGAATGGATAGACACTAAACCACACAATCCTGAGATCACAGGCTTGATAAGAAATTTTCTTAAAAATATCTCTTTCACATTAAAAAATGTGGTCTCAAGCCATCATACATGAAGGTACTAAGGGTAGAAGGACAGAAATAGAAAAGACTTTCTCTACCTTGTTTTTTACACTTTGGGAGCAAGGCTATTGCATAACACAGCTGTAAGTAATGTGCCTGGGTTTGTTTTACTAAAAACAAGCCAATGTAGGAGTATATTTTTTTATTAAATATCAGTAGTGTTTTTTTCCTCTCTTACAAAAATTTTTAAATGAATCAACTTGGAAACTTTATATTCATCAGATTGGCCAATTTGATGGTTTAGAGTTTTCTGGTTATTCTGAATAATGATAATACAGTGTAGAATAGAAGAGGCATTCTGGGGTGGGTTAGTGTGATTCCTAAAGTTCACTCAGTGTTTCCTTGTGTAGAATGGAGTAAACCAAATCAACCTTTCCTAAACTAATAAAATGAATGTTGAGCACACAAAGGCCTTATTTACAGACTGCTGTCAACATAACTGCATGCAGAGAAATGGGGCGAGCCTGGCTGTCTCTAAACCAGAACATGATTTTCAATGGAAATTAAACTTTGTAATTCTGACTCCATTGGTTTATCTGATCAGGCTTCTCAGGTATTTGATTGGCAGGGTCTGCGGGTAGGGTAGCATTCTGGGGTGAATTCCAGCAACCCTGGGCTTCACTTAATTAAATTTTATAGTTCTGGACTAAAGAGGACTAAAGAGTAAAAGCTTGTGAAGTTGATTTGTACATTTTGTCTTATCTTTTAGATGCTTAATCAAATAAAATAATGAAATTTAGAGCTAACCTTGGCATTGTATTTGTATCTTCAAGTCCCTTCAAATACATTTTATACAACAGAATTGGTATCAATTAGAGATTCTATTCACATCTGGCAAATGTCATATACATATTACAGATTTATGTATTCAGAGTTTACAATGTTTTCCTCACCATTCCTTTCATAATTGCCTCCATGTTTTTAGAATGTTTAGACAGTATCTTATTCATAAGATAATAAGAAAGATAAAAGTAAAATATGAGGCTGGGGAGATGGCTCAGTAGATAAAAGCACTGGCTTTGTGAGTATAGGACCCTTAGTTTAGACCCCTGGCATGCCAATGCAAATCTGAATTTAGACTTGAACGCCTGTTACTGTGATGCTGTGCAGGGAGGCACTGAGACAGAAAGACTGGTGAGTCTTGCTTGACCCAGGCAAGCTGAGAAAACAGTAAACTCAAAGTTCAATGAGAAGCTATGTTTCAAAACAATGAAACAGATGGTTATGGAGTAGGACACCTGATATCTTCCCCTGGTCTTTGTATTCAAGCATGAGTGCATGTAGAACCCACACAAACACACATATTCTTAGGCACATGTACATACACACACATGCACACACACACACACACTCACACACACACACACACACACACACACACACACCAAAGAGACAGAGGGAGAGGGAAGAGGAATGGATAAAGGAGCAAGAGCGGGACTGCTATTTTGTCCCCTCTTAAACAAAAAACCATATTTCCAGTTTGTAATTTTTTGTTTGGTGTTTTGCCACAAGGCTCCATACGTAGTGGAATGCTGTACCCTGTAGTTTGTGGCTTATTTTACCATGTATGCTCACTCTAGGTTTGGTTGATAAAAAGGAAATATAAAAAAGAATAAAGATATCAATCAAATGCACCGAAAAGGACAATCTCACAATTATTTATAATTTTACAGATAAAGAATTTGTTTACTTATATATTTTATTTTATTAACACACCAGAAGCATAACCATCAGACTAACATGTTAAAATTGTACATTCTAACGTAAAACTAAAGCTTGATCCCGGATGTTCATGCCTGAGTCTCTTGTTTTCAGGAGCCTGAGGCAGAAGAATTACCATGAGTTCAGCTGGGATATATAATAAGTCCCAGTGCAGAGTATACTCCAAAATGAGATCTTACCTTTAAAGTAAATAAGAAAAATAATTAGTGAATATAAAACTACATTCGATTCAAACTGCACCCCTTCATTTGAGAAAAGTAGTCAACGTATTTAAAACTGATAATTCTCAACTTAAAAAAAAATGGTTACAACTACTTCAGAAAATCAAGTACTACGTTAAAAAATACAGGAAAAAAATAAACTGCTTAAGCAAAATGTCCAAAATGTGCAGTTATTTACTCTATGATTATAAATGCTAAGTCCTAAGAGCTATCACAGGCCAATGACTTACTTCATAACTGATAGTATAATAATTCTTAAAAGTCTGTTTGTGGTTTTAACTTCACAACACAAGGCAATACACTTCAATACATGTCACCAGCTTCTATAAAACTTATGTCCACAGGCATATTTCATATTCATTCTCCATTTTTTCCTCTCTAATCATGTCATATGCTTATTCTGAAGATCTTCTCAACTTGACCTCTAGAGCCCAAATAGTCGAGTTTTAATATTTCAGTGTAATTCAGAACTCTTACCCTCTTTCAAGTTCTCAGTGACTCACTCTTGTCTCAATTTTAAACATGGCCTTTGGGGAATGATAGCAATTGTGACAGATGGTAAAGGGATAAGACTGCACTTTGGTGCATGGCTTCTGTTTTTGCCTCTTGATCTCTGTTCTCAAGGCAATTTATAGATTTTCATCTGCCTCTAGAGGGACACAAATTACAGCTGCCAGTTATAGGGGGAAGTCTTTGTTTGCAGCTCTTAAGGAAAAAAGAGGGCTCTTGTTTAATTAAATGTTGTCATTATATTCATTGTTCATGGAGAGGCTTGACTAGTGTGTTGACCAGATATCTATCAGGACAAGAGATATGACCAGAATCATAAACCTGAAGACTTTTCTTCTTTGTTGAATTTGAAAGTAGCTTGCCTCTAGTGGTTAAAAACAGTACTTCCCTTATAGATTGAAAGCTGTATTTTTAGGCTTCCACTATGAGTGTATGTTTGTGTGTGAGTATGTGCATCTAAATTTATGTTATAATAACTGGAGTGAATTATGGAACTCCAAGAACAAGCACAGAATCAGCACATTGACCCATCATAGTTTAAAAAGATATCACAATACAAACAAACACACACACATATACACACACACACATACACACACACACACACACACACACACACACACATGATAAAAGGAGATGCTGGAGATGGCTCAGTGGTTAAAAGCACTTATCAGTTTTTAAAGCCCAGGGATCCTGTTCTCCGCACACACATGGAAATCATACCTATTTGTAATTCCAGTTCCAGGATATTTGACAACCCCTTCTATTCACTGTGGGCACAGAGCATGCATATAGTGCACCTTCAATACAAGCTTATACTTATACACATACACATAATTTTAACAATACTCATTTAAATTAGTATTTTTTAATTATGAAAGAAGAAATACTTTTACTTTTTTCATATTAGTTGATAATAATTGCATGTCTTATGGGAGATATAATACATTCAAGTACCATAAAAAGATGAAGTCAAAGTTCTTAGTACCTATTTTATCAATGATCAGTTCTTTGTTGTAAGTTTAAAATCTTTTAAATGCTTTAAAAGATGTAATACAATGTTATTAACTACAGTAATCTTTCTATGCCATAGAACATTTAGAATTTATCTTTTACGTAACTAAAGTTTTTACTTGGGAGCAAAGTTCTCTGTTTTCTCCCTCCCCTCTCCCACCCTGGCAATAGCAGGAAGGGAACTATTTTAGATTACATTCATAAGTAAGATAATTCAACATGTGTCTCTCTACAGAATGACTGCATTAAATGCACATTTCAGCTATTTTTAAATTTGGATACTGTAGAGTTTCAAATATGTTTATAAGTCCCATCTAGTTATCAATGTGAAGGTGCAGCACATAGTTGATACACAAAGTATGCTTAAAGCTTATATAAGTATTTCTGGTAGAAAACATGTATTTATAGCTGTAGTTATACAAGGAGTGCTACTTATATCAAGTGGCATTTTATTACTTGTGTCCGTAAGCATATTCCCTGCTCTGGAAGTCACTCAGGGTTTCCCTTCCCATGCACCCGTTACAGTCACAGGCTCCAGCATCTCTAGCTATTCAAGACTATAAGCAAGAGCGGAAGAACATTTCTACCTTGGCCACACCAGGATGCTGGCTTCTGACACCTGCTCTCCCGAGTGGCAATGAAGTCTGTCTCAGCCATTGCTTTCTCGGGCTCCTCAAGCAAAACACAAAGCAATACTCCAGATTAGTACAGTGCCACATTCTCATTGTATCTTTGCCTTTTTCAAAAATATTTATTAAAAGGGATCACTTTGTTCAGAAAAAAAATGGTGCCATTTGATTAAGAACCTTATTGCTAAATTATGTTAGCCTTACTTAATCCCATGAAGTATGTGCCTTTAAACTCTACAAGTTTACAGAGATAAAGCAGTAAAGATATTCAGTTTCTTTTCACACACACAACACACACACACACACACACACACACAATTTCATACTTAGGAAAGCTGATGTAACTGACAAAGTACTGAGCAGGCTTAGGAATAACTTGGTATTTCTTAAGCTTTGCCAAACAGCTTGAGATACTTTAAAATATTTTTGTTCGATCAAATCCCAAACATGTTTTTCCAAGTCCTGTTTTTTTAGGTCAATTTTTATAACCATGTGTAATTTCAGAGAAATATAATCCATATGTTCATTTCTGTTCCTATATATTTATGTTGATTTATAGCACAGCTGTACATTTTCCTTAGAGACTGGTGTGTGAACAGGGTGTGAGAAACTCACATTTTTTCTGAAATGAGATTTGATATTAATGAGACATTTTAGACTACATACTCGAGTCCTAATTCCAATACTGGTTTCAGGAGAAAGACACAAGTGCTGTCTATCAGTGTTAGCACAGGAATCATCTGAGTACTATGATACAATGAAGAAATATGTCCAGGCATGAGCTTAAAAGGTGGAACTTCCATTGGTGATTGCACAATACTATGGATTGAAGCCCTTAATTGACTGACAACTGACGACATACTTTATTTGGTTCTGTCTCTGTCTCTGTCTCTGTATCCCTGTGCCTCTGTCCTCTCTCTCTCTCTCTCTCTCTCTCTCTCTCTCTCTCCCTCTCTCTCTTTCTCTCTCTCTCTCTCTCTCTCTCTGTGTGTGTGTGTGTGTGTGTACATGTATGGTTGAGAGCTCAGAAGTAAGCTAGCTCTTCAAAAGTTGAAACAGAAGTCCTTTCACACCTACTCTTCTCAAGAGTGGTTCCACTCTTGTAAGCTGGACCCTAGGACATCAAATATCAATTATTAATAAAAAAAATAAAATGCCCCACAGACTTACTAGCAGGCCAATCTGTTGGAGGAGTTTGTAAAGTGAGATTTTTCCCAAGTGAAAAATAAACAGAACAAAAACAAACAAACCCAAAAGACAGAGAATATCAGATTTGACCAAGGCATCAAGGCATCACATCAAAAGCAAGCAATATATGGCACAGAAAAACTGTTGAGTTTGTGATGGGAATTAGATCATCAGAGTCATTGCCGAGAGGAAGAGTATTCAGGTTCAGGTGTGATGTAAAGAAGACTCACACCTGGATAATCAAGTGTGTTTACAAAACTTGCACTGCTTCTTGAATATAGCTTAAAATCAGTTATCATATCAAATGACCTATGTCCCTATAGAAATACGTAGAGCACTCAGAAGGTGAACAGGCATTCTCTGATCCTCAATCATGGCCAGATACAAAGAAGAGAAGATGTCTCTGTCTACTGGAGGCAGGAATCTCTGTGATGGAGGAAGTCACACAACCTATTGAACCATGTGAGCTACTTTTGTTGTTATGCTTGAGGGTTGGGGCAAAATAACAACATCTTTATGGATGCTCCCTTATAGTGGGTTAGCTACACTGGACAGAGTCAACAGGGGACTTGACAACCCTGCCACACTTTGACTGGACTGACATTTCCTTAGCAGTAACAAGCTGCTGCTGTCTGGTGCAATGGAGGCCCTTGGGCATGATTTAGGACTGCTGACAGTGACTGCTTGTTATTTCTTATCTTGGAGCTGTCAGAAGGCAACTGATGTCAGCATAAAAATATTTGATAGGCCTACATCTTGGGCAAAATGTGAATCTATTGATGTCTATAAAATAGTAACCAAAGACTCAGAATTGAATTTGGAGATAATTAAAAATTTGAAAAAAAAATGCATTGTTGGATACTTTGTGGCCTTTGTTTAAAATTTGATCCACATATGTATGAGGCATCACCCAGAACAGGATGAACACTGGTGGTACTCATTAAGCAGTACAATCAACAAACCCTAGCATCAGTTATCAGAGAAATAGTCTCTGTCTGATCCTTGTTTGATTTAGCAGGTTGTATTCCTGGAATATGTTTGACCTGGGATTCAGGTGCAAGCAATGTGGTTTGGAGATCCTTCATAAGTCTTTGCCTTCCTTTTCTCCTCTGCTCATGAAAGTAAAGATTCTAGGTTGATCTATTTCTTTCTCTGTAACACCACTGATTTTTTTCTTGGTTTTAATTCAAGAAAATGGTGGAAGAAGATAGCACTTAAGGGCTTGTATGATTCAACAACACTGTGTGGCTGACAGAATTTTCTGTATTATTATATAATAAAACATAAAAATATATAAAATATAAAAATATATAAAAATATAGTAACATTTTTGAATCAGTATGGATTTAGTAGGACAATAACAGCACAAATAGGATTGGTTACTGACCAGTTCTCTGGTCATGATACTTAAAGTAGTATGTTTTTAGAGAACACATTGAAATTTGTATATTAGTAAATAAAGTAGTAATTCTGTGAGGACTGATTAAAAAATAGGAATAAGGAACCTCAGAAGCTTTCAAAGAAGAAATTATTTGACTCTAATAGTAAAGTGCACATTATCAATCTGTGGGACAATGTGGTTAAGTGTACTGATATTCATATAAATATACTGATTTTTACTCTGGGACACACCTGAATACTCTAAAAAAAAATATCCGCTTTAGCATTTCATATACTCATTGATCTTATGAGGGGGGATTGAAGAAGCAAACCCTTTATATTTCATGATGGATGCAAAGAATTTCAGGAAAAATTCAGTCTCTCAAAAGCTTTATCATGTATGTGTCTTTCATTACTTTCCCTAGCAAATCACAAAGATCTAGGGGAACTTTGACATTCTAATTCTTTCTCAGTATACACCAATTGAAAGCATTTAGTTGTGATTAAACCAGATTGAGGGAGATAATCCCTCTGAGAAAGCAGCTTCAAACAGCTTACTTACTTAGCAGAGCTTCTTTGGTGGGGAAAAAAAAAACTAACATAACACAAGCTAATTCCTGCAAAGTCTCCTGGCGATACTGAGGACACACCCTCATCTACTGCTTCCCCTACTTATTAGACTCTACTTAAATTCCTCCTCAACATGAATTCTGTTCTCAATAATTCCATACTATTTTTCCCAACATCTGACATTAAACCTTTGTTTTAATGTATCCAGTACAATACACTTTTGCTACAAAGAAAGAGAATACAAGGTGTTCAGAATTTACAATGGAATGCTATTTTAGAAGCCTATGCATAAGTCAGTCATACAAGATATTATCCCTTAAAAGCATTGTTCCATAAGGAACCTGAGGGAATCCAGTTGTGTTGACACATGGCAGAAATTTACAGAAGCTGAGAATCCCTGGTGAGCACTCCAAGGCCAGATTGATAAATAATATTGCTGAGTGTCCTATAAGTAGTACTATAAAATGTCCATCCCTCTTCTTGTCATAACAGAGCTTTGAGACTAGCCTGTGTCCTGGAATAGTGTTTGTAAGTGGAACACCTTTTCTTTCCTTGACAACAACCACAGAAGTGTTTTGTTCAGTGTATTATTCCCTAAATTGGGCAAAGAGAGACAGTTGTACCCTCTGGAGGCAATATGCTTGAGACTGAAGAAAATGAAAGAAGTAGATATGCAAAGATACAGAGGTTGAGATTTTCCTTATTTCTGTCAGATGCTCATGACCACAATCTTGTTCTGTAGTTTAAAAGCATGTGCTTCAAGGCACGGCACAAAATGGTGAAAAGGAAGACTAACTCTTCATCATGTGACCAGGCAAAGAAGGGAAGGGAAGTAAATGCTTGAAATAATACGCAAAGAAAGAAAACTCCTAGCTAGATGTGATCATGCTGAATCCACATCTCTAAGTTTCAGTAGCACACCGAGCCATGAAGGAACCCTAAATAGCTTTCTCTGGCCATTGTGCCAAAATGTAAAAGCTTGACAATGTTCTTGCTGCATCTACCCCAGTCTCTTCCTTCCTAACTGCTTCAAAACTTCTCTGCCTTCCATACTTCCCTATCCCAGCCAAAACTGTAACAAGTATTTTACTCTCTGATGTACTCATAATATAGTGGGGCAGGGTTCACACTAGGCTATTCTAGCCACATATTATACTGAGGAATTAGCCAACTGCACTGTTAAGTTTACTGATCAGATCCAGGCTACAATCTGAAGGGAGTTAATATTTTAATACACAGAATACATTTTTTCTATGTAAAGTTCTGGAAGCTATGGCAACAATGCACAAGATAATATTCCAGAATCTCACAAGCCAGAATCACCTGCCAGCATTTCATCATTTTTCTATATCTCTTTGCCGTGCTATTATGTGACAATTGGTCTGCTATTTAATTTACAGTAATGGTTATGGGCTAGCATTCATAATAATGACATATGCTAAAAATGTAACAAGGTACCTGGCTGCAATAAACGAGATAGATACATAGTTTAAAACCTTTTAACACAGCATTGTCCCTGTTAATATTTCACAACACTTGAACTTCTGGAGGGGAAATAAAACCTAGAAAGTGACATAAAAATAGCATGTAAAGTGTTATTCCCACATGCTGCGCTTAGTCTTGGCATGCCTGTGTGTTCCACATTTTCCAAAAATGACAAGAACGCATCCCCATCTGATACATTTCGTGAAAAATTTAAGCGCATATTTGAAAACACAAAATACTGTTTTCATAAACTGCTGAAATCTGTGAGAGTTTGGCAGGAGCTGGAAGAACAATGGCGGAATTCCACTCTTTATATTTTTTCTTCCCCTCTCCTTCTCTTGTCATACCAGCTAAAATCCCAAAGCTGTGTGGGTCTCTGCTGTGCTGATCCACTACTCCCTAAGACATGCATGTTAGTGACTAGATAGACTGGCAGTACTGTGTCCCCACTCCTTAATGACCTGATACTGATAGCCTTACAATATATTTCTTTTAAGGGTAAAAATAAACAGAACCAATTCTATTGATGTAAGACTATGTAAAGCTTTTGTAATATCTACTGCTATTTCTGCTTCCCTGAAGAATGTAAGATCTACTTACTGCATAACAAGACATAGCACATTGTCTTACTTACATTTCTGTTCTATGAGGAGTCATCATGACCACAGCAACTCTTAGAAAACAAAGCATGATTTAGGCTTGTTTACAGTTTTGGAGGTTTACTCTATAAACGTCATGGTGGGAAGTATGGAGGCACATAGGCAAACATGGTGCTGGAAGAGACACTGAGAGCTCTGCATCTGGATCTGGAGGCAACGAGAAGAGAAGAGAAAAAAGACAGTGGGTCTGGATTGGGCTTTGGAAAGCTCAAAGCCCAACTCCAGTGACACATCCTCCACCAAGGTCATACCTCCTAATCCTTCTCTGTTAAAACCATTTCCTGATGACTAAGCAAGCACATGAACCTATAGAGGATACTGCTTTTCAAATGGCCACATACATGCTCTTGTCAGGACCAGACCAATGGAGTGTTACTTAATCTTATTCTTCAGAATCCCTTTACACTAGGGATTCTGTGGTGTGTGTAAACCATTGGCATTTTCCTGGCTACCAGAATTGTGAAGAGTAATTGAAAATGAAAGCTCATCTGTAATGGAGAGACTATGCCCCCTTCACCAGTTTTGCCATGGTCCTTGCTTTGTGATGCTTTCTGGCTCTGCCTCTTTCATAGCATGAACCCTTTCTGAGAGTCTTAGAGACGCACTTGCATGTAATTTGTACAGTGTAGCTAAGTACTCAAGAGAACTTAATGTTTGGTGCTGCATACTGACGGTATCAAACTTATTCAATCTGTCTGTACATTTAGTGTTGATTGAGGGAAGCAATAGCATCTAATATATATGGGCCTTTACTGCACTATACAGCAAAATATTTTCTTATTCACAATCCATAGTTTTAAAGTTGAGATCCTATTCCCAATTAATAGAGACAATAGACACTAAGGAGGCCAAAAGTATGAACTTAGCATTACATAAATACAAATTTTGTCAGTAACTCTGCCGTGTTTGCAAACTTCTTAAAACACTCAATGCAAATTAAGCTATTAGCTCTGCTTCTTTAAGTCAAAGACCAACATTAAAGCATAGGACTGAGTACAGTTAATTGTTATTTGTGGTCTAACCCATATCAAGGAAAGAGTTAGAATGTCTTATATATTTTACCTAACAATCACTTAGTGTGCTGTTGAGGGTCATATTTATACTTAAAAAGCCATTATGGGTATGCAATTAATAAGTCTATCTAAACAATGAACAAATGTAGGTGTTTTAGGAACACATTTGGGGTTTCCCAAAGATTAATTTTGAGTAGAGGACTCAGGCTGGAAGCTAAAAATGGAAAGTCAGACTGCACATGGAGGAGTCTGATTGTTCAGGCAGCATGTGTATAGTAGAGGATTGCAAATTCGATCATCAATAGGAGGAGAGGACCTCAGCCCTGTGAAGGTTCAGTGTCCCAGGGTAGGGGAATGCCAGGGCCAGAAAGTGGGAGAGGGTGGGGTGGCAGGCATGGGGAAGTGGGAGGCAACAGGGGTTTGTTTTTGTTGTTTTTGTTTGTTTCTTTGTTTTTTGGAGGGGAAACTGGGAATGGAGAAATTTACATGTAAATAAAGAAAATATCTAAAAAAAAAAAAAAAGACCACATATTTTACATTTTACTGTACAAGAAAATGCTTTTGTCTCTTTAAATTATTTGATAAACTGTCAGTGTTTTTTCCCCAATGAGTAAACAAATCTAAATGCTCATAAAAAGTAAAAACCTCACTGAACATGTTAATCGATATTTGATAGGATGATCCAGTCATATAAGAAAGTGTTTTAGCTCTTTGAATTTACAATATGCTTGCATCATTTGCTCCTCTTTCCTCCCTCTAATCCCTCCTATGGTTCCCTACCTTGCTCCCTCCCTAATTCATGGTCTCTATTTCTTTATTTCATACAAACACATGCACACACATAAAAACATATAAATACAACCTACTCAGTCTACTCCATGTTACTCATGTGTATGATTTTGGTGAGTTGAAATCATTTGGAGTAACTTGTTTGAGGTTGATTGTGATGGTCAGTGTCAAGAAGTTTGCTTTGTGTTCCAAAAATTAAGAGTCATCTGTTGAATCTGACAAAAGAGCTAGCTAGCTCCAGGACTCCAAAATACGCATTTTCTACTCTAGATTTTCAAATGTTCGCTAGACATGTAGGGTATGACAGGAAAATATTAAATCCATTAATATGGAAATTGCCTATAATGTTTCTTTGGTTCTGATTATAATACAAACAGGACTTAAAATATAAACTTTCATGTTTAGTAAAAATGCCATCTATGTCTGAATTCATATGAGCTGTTGTAGGAAAGAGGCGATTTGTGTTTTTATCCTAGTGCCTCAGGGAGGCTGTTTAATGAGGAGATGTGAAGCCTTTTATACTTTATTGTTGATGACATTTTGAGGACACTTGCAGTTGGGTAGACTGAAACACAATATAGCTGGGTGTTTCCCATAATGTGGCTTATGAATGGCAGTTTATTATAAAATTTTATCAGTATTTAGTTTCTACTTATAAAAATGAAACTTTCAAGAACAATAAACACAATCTAACAAATAAATTTAATCTATAACCTTGAAAAGGAGAATAATTTGCATGTTCAATCTCTGAATCTTTCTTAGGACGAAGGACTCTTAATTTTATGATCACTCATTTGTACTGGAGATTATTAACATTTGTCTGCTTATTTAGTGAGACATGAAATTGGTGTAACTGTGTGTATTGTTGGCTGAATGTATTTAAAACTTTTAGGAAGGCTTAGAGCAGTCAACAATGAAAATGAACTTGGCAGTTCTATTCTTATATCAAATTTTATGTGACATGATATACACAGACAATGAATTTTGCCTCACACATTTAAAATGAAGTGAAACAAGGATGTGTATATATATATATGTGTGTGTGTGTGTGTGTGTGTGTGTGTGTGCATATGTATATATATATATGCATCCTTGTTTCATTTCATATGTATTTATATATGCATATGTGTGTGTGTGTGTGTGTGTGTGTGTGTGTGTATACAGTTTGCTGTTGTTTCCACTTGTAATTTTTTGTGATCTATTTGTAGTCACAGAAATAAAGGTGTGATAGTGGGTAAACAACTCATTCTATGTGAGCCAGTATCACTGAGGCTTCCAGATCTAGACTGAACTTCAGTTATGAGATTTCCTCTTTATGACATATTATAGTAGAGCAGGAGCTTATTAGTTCAAGCATCAGTAACAATAGCCTTTTATGTAACTTTAGGATTACTGTATCTCAGATGTAAACTGGCCCATATTGGATTATATTTCTTTCTCTGTCTCTGTCTCTGTCTCTGTCTCTTGTCTCCTGTCTCCCTTGCTCCTTCCCCCTTCTCTCTCTCTCTATGGTGTGTGTGTGTGTGTGTGTGCATGTGCATGTGTGATGAACTTTTACTCCACTGGCTGGTAAGCAAATCCTGGATCAATTCCTTAGTTCAGGGAATATAAGCATATACCACTAAGCCCAGGTTTTTCCTTATATACTAGGCATTGAACTCAGATCTGTATGCTTGTATGACAAGCCGTTTTACCTAGTAAGTCAGCTCCCCAGTTTTCTTCCCATTTGTACCTTCTTTGATTTTTATGATGATGAAAGAAGAGAATACTTATAAATAGTTTAGCTTCCAAGGAAGAAACAGAACTAATGACCTTTATCAAATGTCTATATCAGTGTTAGTATAGCGTTGTCATCTGACAGACACTAAAACCTATCACAAAACAGAAACATCTAATAGAAATTTTTACTACAAAGTTATGTGGGTGATAGAAATCTTTCTCCACTTTAATTAAGGAATGTATTTCTGATGATTGGCTCTTGCTAATTTGTGACTGACATTGAGGGAAATCTCCTAAACTCTTGCTCTCTGGCTCTTCTCATTCTGTTCAGGTGCCCTCCTTCTCCCAGTTATAAAAAGAAAAAGGAAAAGGAAAGGAAGAGCGTATTTGACAGGATACCATGCCTGTGATTCTGTTATGTTAGCTTAAGCCAGTTTATTATCACAGATTCCACGGAGGCTTGATTATATTCCAGCTTCAGTCATTTTATTAACAGTGGCTCTAGATGTGTTGATTCAATCACACATTAGTAAGACAGTATCCCTGGGACCTTAATTAAACCTGGCTCTCCCTAAATTTCCACAACCTTATTTTCCCCATTCTTATAATTTTTCCCTTAGAAGGATCACTTTCTGCTCTGTTGTAATTGAGATTGTAAAAGCCCTAGGCTTTGGTTTTATTAAAAAGATCACCATGAAGAGAATCAGAGTGTAGAAACCTTTACAGAAAGATAGGTGTGAACTAAAACCTATACCTATGTTTATCTCAGTGACTGAACTTGAACGTATTTGTTTATAATAAGAGATGTGTATTTGCTAACATGACCAGCAAGGAATCATTGCTCACAAAGCTCAAGAGCAAACCTGGGAGGAAATTGTATCTCAATCAGTCACATACATGCCTTGATGTTTAGAAAAAGGTGCCCATTGTGTTTTTGTAATGATGTGCAATCAAATGTGCTGTGGAAAACTAAGACTGATTTGTGTAACTATTCATTTACTTCCATAACGAAAAGCACCACTTTGTGTTTTGTAGAATAATTACCTGTACCTGCGACACCGCAGGCATGGTTTTCTTCTAGCATTTTGATGGAAAGGGAATTAAGCCTGCACAGGCTAGTCAGCCAAGAAGCTGCTCTGATGAGAATATTGTTCCCAAGCACTATACTGTTATATTCATCTGGATCCTGTAACCACCGGAAAACTAAAGACAAAAACATATCCATCCATCCCCCTGTGTACAAAAGCACTAGGATACATGATCTTAATTCAAATTGACAAGGCTTCTCTTTTGAGTGCCTAGAAGAATGCAGCCATCTTGGAAGGATGGGAACGTGTTGATTGCTAAAGGGACGTGATGGTTTCCGAACCTCAGTGTACTGACATTCTGTGAATAGCAAAGGAGAAGGACAGGTGTGTAGACATCAGGAGAAGACAGAGGAGAGCTAGAGACTCAAAGAAGGTAGAAGTCACAGCAATTGTGTGATTCTCTCTGGGTCCCAGATCACAAGTGTGGAGCTGGCCATCATCTCCAGGCATGGTTTTGGTGTTTTGCCCTGGATTTGTTTATTCTTGGAAAACAGTATTTTAATGTTTTTATATGGCATAGTTCATTAAATGTTCTTTGTTTGTTTGTTTGTTTTGACTTTTGTTTAAGGGGTGAAGGGGGAGTTGTTGGTTGGTTGGTTGGTTTTTCTTGGACCTGGGTCCAGATGAATCATTGTCTGTTCTGTTCTTAGTCACTCATCCTTTTTGCATACCCTTAACGGTCCTCCTTCCCTGCCTGCAGAGGCTCTTCCCTAGCTCTGGAGCGCTGCTTACTTTTTTCAACATTCTCCCTAGCAGAAGACCTGGCAGTATGGTAGTGGATTTGTCAAGTGCTCAGCCGAGACACAAAGACTTTTATACCTAAAATAATAATAATAAAAAAAAATAAAATTAAAAAGGACAAACTATGAAATCCCTTCTCAGCCCCTAAAGTAAATCCCTGTAGGACTATAGCACCAAGAGCACATCTGTTTTCTAACTTTGTCTCCTCAGTACATTTCACATCAACTTGTGGCACTGGATAGAATGATGGAGTTTACAAAGGTAGCACTCGTTGAGACAGAAGGGAGATCAGTGTGCAGAGACAATGTAGTGATATCTGCATGAGGGTTATGTATGAGAGAGGGGGAGAGAGAGAGAGAGAATATGTGTGTGTGTGTGTGTGTGTGTGTGTGTGCGTGCGTGCGTGCGTGCGTGCGTGCATGCCTGCCTGTCAGCCTTGAACAGCAAAGAGGGAGCTTTCTTTCCTCCAGTGAATGACATTCATGCCAGGACCAAGGAATCCAACTGAAACAGACTGTTTGAAAAACAGTACAAGTAAATGAAAGCTTGTTTTCTTCCTGCAATTCGGAATCAGTTCCTGATGTTTCCTTTTTAACAGGGTCAAAAACAAAGGGTGTGGGAGAAAAGCTGTGGAGGAGTGGAGGTGGGGGGAAGAGAGAAAAGCTGAGGAGGAGTGGAGGTGGGGGGAAGGTATAAACAAATTCCATTTTGCTTTTTGCTTATTTGATGCATTACTAAAAAATGTGGTTGTGTCTATCTCCAATATTTATTTATAAATTCTCATTGGATATTTATGTAATAGAGAAGGTCGTTTCCAAGACGTGGTGTTTCAACACTGTTTGTATAGGAATACATTGTATATCAGAGAGGAAATAATGATTTTCTTTCTGAATAGGCACCAATAATCTGGAGCTATTAATCACCTAGTATATTTAAAGAGACAATTTCCATGGAGATTGGTTTGGAAGTTTTAAAATGTTTTGTTGTGTTTGTTGTAAATCTAAGCCTGTTGGCTTTGCCATCCATTGGGCAAGCGAGGTTGGCAAAAGACTAATGACATTCTTCACTAGAAGGTAAATTTCACTTAAAAAGCAAAATGTCTATTTCTAAGAGTGGCCTCCAAAATATTAAGCCAGGAATAAAATTCTGTTTCTTCATGACCCACAAAACCAAATATGGGGATTTGTTTGTTTTAGAGGCTGCTGGAGTTCAAAAGGCTTTGAATCTGGTCCCTCAACATTCAGTGTGATGTTGAGCAGGCCACTTGAACTAAGTGAACTTGAGCTCCACATTTTCCAAAACAGTAGTACAACAATAAAACACTTACTCCGAGGTAGAAATATACAGGTTTCCTATATGGGTAGTTTATTTGGATTTAGTAGTTAATAATCTCTTTAGTCACACATAAAACATTAATAAGACTAGTCTCTGTAATCTTCTAAACATTCATTAATCTTAGAATTTAATGCACTTTGTAAAAACACATTTAAGAAGTTAAGGAAAGGGTGGTTTTTATTACTTTCTGCTATGAAGTGTAGTAGTCTGTTAATGTAGGCATAAACAGGGATAAAGGGTTTATCACAAATTGTAAGTAAAATTTTGGTTCCCTTGGCAGAAATCATACAACCTTGACTCCACAGAGTAATCAAATCCAATTTGCTTTAAACCATATAGTGAACTTGTTGGTATAATTCAAATTAAATCCCGCCAACCTTGGAATTTTGTACTGAACTTTAATACTTCCAATAACCAAGTATTATTAGTAATCTTATGCCTGCATACAGTAAAAAAAGACATATCAGTTTCTTCTTGATTTTTATTAAGTTTTGACATGCTATGAATTGAAGCAGGAACCTTGGACATGCTAGACAAATCTCCCAACAAGATACAAGACAGCCCCTTTCCACTTCAAAACATGAGGTGTGGAAAACAAATATCAGACAATGGGCACCAGAGACATCCTTGATATCCAAAATAAGTTGGGGCTTATTTATTTATTTATTTGGGGTTACAGGAGATGGATAGAGTTAAAGTCTTTTTGAGAAAGTTTTTATTTTTTTATTATTTTAGAGTTTCCAGAATGTTTACTAATTTTTATTAATTTGCATACTATTACAGAAAGTGTAGTTTGTATTTTCTTTTCAGATACCATCTGCTCCACCCTAGTTTTCTTCATTACGAGTTCACATCTGGTTGCTCTGCAATTTTTCACGAGATCTGACAGACATAATCTCAGTAGAGAGTGGTTGACTGAAGAGCAAATGAGGGTCATAAAGACTTGTGATTTTATGACAAATTTCTCTAGAAAATTGAAGGATGCGGTGGATAAACAGCAAGGTGGTAGTGAGCTATTGTCCTTGCTTTGAGTAAAATTTTTAGATACTTAGTTGATTCCATGTTGGATGTATGAGGCTAAAGTAACACCCAATGTCTAGTAAGAACTGATTGGTTTGGGAGATGCATACGTAATAATAGACAGCTCTAAAAGTGAGTTTATGCTACGACTCACAAATGCTTAATTTTCTATGTTAGGAGAAATCCTTTTAGAGTGAATAACACACATCTTTAGACAAAATACATTTTATTCAAATTGTTTCAATTTGGCTACTTCAATTTTTACAACATAGTATATTTATGTCTTTTATCTATTGAGATTATAATTAAATTATATAAGCCCCACACCAAACCTTTATATACCTTTCCTTGTTCTCTTTCAAATTAATTTACTCTTTTATCCATTGTTATTGTATTCTTGGAGGGAATGTTTTTTCTCTTTTATTTTTAAGCAAAAAAATAAAAAATAAAGACAAAAACCACTTAATATCTTTAAAAATTAAATGGTTTTTAAGACATGGAGAGGGACTGTATTGTTATCCACAGTCAAGATCAAGTTAGAAATAGCTATTATCAGCTATCATCATGGGAAATGTTGAAGGTGATAGAATGAGTCTGAACATGAGCTCATTTTTCATTGGCTGTGCCAAAATGATGGTAAGAATATTAGATAATGAAGGGTTATGTGTATAAAGAGTCAAACTTATTTTCATTATTGTCATGTAGAAATATATTTTAAGTAATTGAATACCACACTGCTTAAAATCTGATTTGGGAAACGAACTGATGTGTTAAAAATAGGCAACTAAAGCTTCAATCTGTGGACCACATCAATGTGCCTCCGACCCTTGCAGAGATCTGGTTCAATAGATCATTAAAGTAATATTATATCTGAAATGGAAAAAAAAAAAAAACTTTCCTGATTTTTCCAGGATCTTTGAGTAGCTTTTTGAAATCTATGTCATTTTTATATTTGCAAGATGATGCTTTTATTTTTATGTACTTTTCTTAAGACTAAAACATATATTTATAGAAAATGATGGCATTCTATAAATTGCTTTCTTTAGGCATCATAATATGTATTAAAGAGGGCATTGAAGAGGCAGAAAAACTACATGCAAGCATTTTATACAGTTTTCCCATTTTTTCTTTAATGCATTTACTTGGAAAGTGGTTTTTTGCCTGCCAGCAAATTTTTATACATGACAGATATTTTTTATCCTTGGTGCATGGCATAAATAACAACTTTATTTGATGGCAAATGAGATGTCCCAAGTTGCAACCTTTCTATAAACATATCCGAATTGTTCAATTATGTTCTCATTGTATAATTTCCGCTCTGGCCCCTTGCCTGCTGATATTCAGATAAAGACTCCATTCAAATCATTTTCAAAACTGCCCTATGTTGCTGACTATCCTAAGTGGTCCGCTTGCTTGGCTTGTATTATCTATCGCACAAGTGCCTCATAGGTTTTCCTCAGATATTGCCAACATCATTTCTTTGTAATGACTGGTAGAGGGAAGAACAAAGAAATGCTTGCAGTGGGACTTCCAAACTCTGGCACATTGTTAGCAGTAGAATTAGCCTTAGGTTGTATAGACTCTCCTTTGACAATAGACAAGTGAATCATTTTGTTTCTTTTTCTTCTCTGCTTTATTTTTTTCATGCCTTCTCCCATGGATTTGGACATGACAATTGTTGCATGGTGGCTTGATTGACTTGGTCCTTCATGTCTCCTTCAGGTAAGTGTCTGTGATATTTTCATCTTCTTAAAAAATCCATGGTGGTGGTTTACCATCACTTTTTTCCTGATAATTTATCTTCCTGAGCACTCTTGCAAAATAGGTAAAAATTTAGCATAGGGAGACAGAGGCCTGTCTGAGGTCCTTAATAATGGGCATAAGGCACGGATTAATACAAACACTTAGTGTTGATGCTCTTCTAAAAATCACATGTTCATATTCAGTTGAAACTTTTTTTTTTTGATCCCTAGTCTTTTTAAAATCTTAGCTCTCTTAGATCTCTTCCAGAAGGTTTCATCTCATGCCAAAATAATTACTAATGATTTTGGCAATCCTAAAGGTATCTAGATTTGTTGTAGAGCTGACACTATAGTTTGTAGGGTCAAATATACCCAATGGTGAGCTATAGACTGCTTTTTACATGTTTTAGTGCATGACACACTATATGTTGCAATGGAATAAAATACAGAATTTAAATATTAATTTCTAGAATTCAGATTGTATTGTAACAGCTCTATGCTTTCACAGGATACTTTTATATTGTAATGGTTGTTTTCATGTGGTAACCATCAGGCCCACAAATCCTATAGTACTTATATTGTGATCCACATGTGAGTAAGTCTGCTGATACTACATTGAGTGCTAGCTTGTAGGAGATCAATTACTATAACTGGTCACTTTGTGTCTACTCATAAGAAGATCATTGAGATTATCATTCATCTGGGCTTTTCTGGAAGGTCACATGGAACCCAATCATATTAAAAATGTCCATGTCAAGACATAGAAGATCAAACCTTGTCTGTGTATGTAAATTTTTCTAGAGCATGCTTTTTATACAGCTACATATCTTATACCACTTTATCACCTCAGTCTTCTACACATGGAATTTTTTTATTTTTTATTGGTTATCTTATTTATTTACATTTCAAATGTTATTCTACTTCCCAGTTTCCCCTGCACAAACCCCTATCCCATTCCCCTCTCCCTGTTTCTATGGGGGTGCTCCCTCACTCACTCACCCATTCCTGCCTCACCGCTCTAGCATCCCCCTATACTGGGACATCTAACCTTCACAGGACCAAGGGCCTTCCCTCCCATTGATGCCTGACAATGCCATCCTTTGTTACATATGCAGCTGGAGCCATGGGTCCCACCATGTGTACTCTTTGGTTGGTGGTTTAGTCCCTGAGAGCTCTGGGAGGTCTGTTTGGTTGATATTGTTGTTCTTCCTATGGGGCTGCAGACCCCTTCAGCACCTTCAGTCCTTCCCCTAACTCCTTCATTGGGGCCCCAGTGCTCAGTCTGATGGTTAGCTATAAGCATCCACATCTGTATTTGTAAGGCTCTAACAGAGTCTCTCAGGAGTCTTATCAGGCTCCTGTCACCATGCACTTCTTGGCATCCACAATAGTGTCTGGGTTTGGTAACTGTATATGGGATGGATGCCCAGGTGGGGCAGTCTCTGAATAGCCTTTCCTTCAGTCTCTGCTCCACTCTTTTTCCTTGCATTTCCTTTAGACAGTAGCAATTCTGGGTTAAAATGGGCAAGTGCCTGCTCCCTCAACTTGGGGCTGTGCCAAACCTCTGGATATGGTCAATACAGGTTCTCTCTACCCTTTATTGGGTATTTCAGCTAATGTCATCCCCGTTAAGTCCTAGGAACCTCTTGATTTTCTGGAATCTGAGACTTTCTGGTGGCTACCCCCAGTACCCAATCCCCCATTGCTACATGCCCCTATTCAATTTCCTGACCATTTGTACATCTCCCCCCATCTCCTCCCACACCTGATCCTTCCCCCCTTTTTTACCACCACGTCCTCTCTCCCTCCCAAGTCTCTCCCATCCTCTATCTCCCATGAATATTTTGTTCCCCCTTCTAAGTAGAACTGAAGCATCCACACATAACCCACGGAATTTAATTAAATATATCCTGGTCTGTATATGAGTAAGTCTATGCACATTCAAAATCAAGTGCTTTCTGTGAATTTGGGAATGGACATTTTGTGGCTGGTGGAATTATAATGCCTTTTGTAGTGAAAAGAAATTTACTCAAACATTCTTACAAAATTCTTGAGGTGCTGTATAACATAAGTAAACAGGAAAATCTTCTGGATACTGGCTATTCTGAATTTCAAACAGAACTATTTAAAAGTTTGGTGCTTATTATTGTTATCTAGTTTAGTACCTCTGATGTCTCAGATAAGCATGGTTGGGCTTTATTTAATTTGATTTTGCAGAAGTTTTCAGGAGCCAAGGTAGAGTTGGGGTAATTCTATGCACTCTAATTAGAAAAATCAAATTTCACTATTAGAGTATTTCTATTTCCTTCATGTCTACATTTTCCAGAAATGAATGCATCCTTAGTTTGAGTTACAAAGAAAGGGAAATAGAAAGAGGGAAAGAGAGAGAGAGAGAGAGAGAGAGAGAGAGAGAGAGAGAGAGAGAGAACAAAGAAAGCATATTCTTGGAATAGTGCAGGAGACAGTGATGTAGAAATGACTGGTTATTAAGAATATGCATTTTCCACTAGGTTTAGACCACTGGGAAATAAAGCTTCCTCGCCTGCATTTGATATATGATGACAGGCACAAAGAAAAAGGCAAACATAGCATGGATCTTCTAGCCTGGTACATTTATACTGTATGTTTTCTAAGCATTTTCATGAAAATTTGACATTACTGCACCTCAGACAGAAGCAGCGGGAGTCACCAGGGAAGGAACAGCTGGATACTTTATTAGGTTTTATATTGTACATACGGAGCCCATGTTTGCCATTGTCAGTGTGTAAAAGAATATGAAAGCTCTGAGCATCATTCAAGTCTCAAAAGCAAAGGAGGTGTCAGCTCTGTCCTCTCAATGCCTGGATGGAAAGCCCACTGTGAGGTCACTGTAAAATGATAACAGAGTGTCCACTCTGCATGGAATTTGAACAGTTAATTTTTCAAAATAAAACAGTCTATAGGGAAGATGATTCCTTGGTAACTAGACAGTCACATGGGCTGGCATAGACGTATGTGTTCTATAAACTTGCAGCTCTATATTTTATTTTCTGTGCCTTTGATTGTACTAGAAGTTGCTTGGTTGTCCCAGATCAAGAAAACTTTCTCTTATCTGGTTTTTAAAATGTCATACTTTGTCAGTTGCATTTATGCATTTATTTTGTTTGTATAAGTGTGGTGGGGTGGGATAACTTGGTGATACATACAGATGTGGAAATCAGATGACATCTTCTTGGAGTTAGCTCTCTCTTTCTACTATGTGGATTGTTGGGATTGAACTCCAGCCCTGTTATGCTACTCATAACACATGTAAAGGCTTTCTATGTATCCTCTTTAATAAACTTTCTCATATACATCTTCACATTGGTACAGTCATTGTGTTTCTCTTTGTAGTCTATTGTTCCATACTTCTTGTACACAACCTAAGCTCAAAATAATCCTTTCCTTGTTTCTGCCTTTAAAAGGTAACATTAGTCTCCTCTGTCTGCCTTAACAAAATGCCATAGATTATATAAACAATAAAAATTAATATTTGCACTTTCATGGATGAGAGTATCTGAGATACGGTCTTACTATGTTTTCTTTTTTTGTCTTTTTTATTGGATATTTTATTTATTTAAGTTTCAAATGTTATCCCTTTTGCAGTTTCCCCTCCACAAACTCCCTATCCTATCCCCCTTCCCCTGCTTTTATGAGGGTGTTCCCCTACCAACACACCCACTCCCACCTCACTACCATGCCCTGGCATTCCCGAACACTGGGGCATTGAACCTTCACAGGACCAAGGTCCTCTCCTCTCGTTGATGCCAGATAAGGCCAGCCTCTGCTACATATGCAGCTGGAGACATGGGTCCCTCCATGTGTACTCTTCTGTTGGTAGTTTAGTCCCTGGAAGCTCTGGGGGGTATGGTTGGTTGATATTGTTGTTCCTCCTGTGAGGTTGCAAACCCCTTCATCTCCTTAAGTCTTTTCTCTAACTCCTCCATTGGGGTCCCTGTGCTCAATCCAATGGTTGACTGTAGCATCTGTATCTGTACTTGTCAAGCACTGGCAGAACCTCTCAAGAGACAGCTATTTCAAGCTCCTGTCAACAAGTACTTCTTGGCATCTATAATAGTGTCTGGGTTTGATGTCTGTGTATAGATGGATCCCCAAGTAGGGCAGTCTAATTCACTTCTTTTTTTCCCTTCTTCTGTTGTTGCTGAATTAATAATTTGCTACTTAGCAATGCCTATTCTCTAGAATCAAACCAACTGTCTCCAAAATCTCAAGCTTATAGGCATGCACCATATCCCTCTACTTTTGGTTCTTTCTAGAAGTTATCATTTAATTATGTTTCATAAAATATATTTTGATCATGTTTTACCTGCCCCAATTTTTCTATGACCCTCTCCACCTCCCACACAAGTTAAGATATTTTTCTCTCTCAACTAAAACCAATGTAAAACCAGATTAAGACAAGCAAGCAAAAGACCAATGAGACAGAAAGAATGAAAAAAGTCCACATACACAAAAACAAACAGTCCAAGAACTGTGATTCATTTTGTGTTGGGCAAATGCTCTTGGGGCATAGGGCCCTTGTCTAGTTGATGTACCGATACTCTATTGGAAAATTCTGACTCCCATTTGCCAGAAGGTATCAATAGTAAAGAACTTCTTGGTTAGGGGTTAGAATCTGTGTCCACTTCCTTTTGTCAGTTCTGAGACCTCAACAGGCTTGAACCGATCACATCTTATGTATTTCATCACAGTCTCAGTAGATTCATATATGCATAAATCCCATTGTTTATGGAAGCTGTCACTTTCTAAAGTCATTTGCACCCTCCAGCTCTTATGGTCTTTCTCAGTCTTCACATAGACCCTTGAGCCTTAGTGGTGGGTGTTGTTCAAGACATTGTATTTAGGACTGAGTGCTTCAAAGTATCTCACTCTTGTACATTTTTCAGTTGTAAGCCTCTTTGTTAATCCCCCTACTGGAAGATGTAGCTTTAGGCTTGCACATGACTCTTTCCTCTCTATGTACTCCAATGACAGAGGCACAGAGATTCAGAGACGAGATGAGAAGAGAAGGAATGGAAAGAGAAGGAATAAGAAAATCTAATCTTATGATTTTATATAACCCCGACTATCAACTACAGGCCCTATCTCTAGGTAAGGTCAAGTTGTAGGCTAAAATATCAACATATAAATTTGAAAAATAAGGTTGAGTTCCTACTTTATCAAAAGTACATCTTGATAAAAAATTAGTTATGAAAGGCAAGCGAGTCACACGCATATGTTCTTCACATGGAACTATAAGAGTTTTTGAAGACCAGGCTACCTATTCTTTACCATGGATTAATTTTGTCTATCATATGCTTATACTAAATCTAATTAGTTACAAAGTAGGTGTCAAATATTAGAAAGTGGTTTGTGTTCTTATTCTAGTCCCTTCTTTTAAAGGTAATCTTTTAAAATCCTAGTATATTTTGAACAGTGTTTCATATAAGGAATTCTTGAGTCTTTATCACTATATAATAAAACAGCTTGAGCATAGTCATAGTTTTAGAGACTGTAAATGTTACTAATTTTCATGCAACTATTGTGTCAGCCTCATAGCAATTGATATCATAGTAATCATAATAGCAGGAATATGTGAGAAGAAAGGAAAATTGCATCATAGGACAGGAAGAACATGGGATGGATGGGCCATGTTTTCCTTGTTTAAAGAACTCCCATGAGAACTAGCTCAAAGTACCATGGAAATTACCTTTGTCATACAAAGCTCCCAACATTGGGCCTTTCGGTAACACTTTCAAATCATATCCATGCCATGGAAATCAAAGTCCAAGCAGTTCACTTACAGGGAAAGTACTGATGTTTCTTGGAGATTCTTGTTCATGCCTACTGAGTCAGACCACAGAACTGCTGTACATCCCCATGATTTACCTCAAGATTCTTCAAATACAAAGGGAAGAGTGAATAAGACTGCCATATATGCTGCCTTGCAGTACTGTTTGATCTCAGAGTTCATCTGCATTAAATAGAGGAAAGTACATAAAACATGAATACCAGGACGTGAAACTGATTTATAGACACTTTGGTGACTAGTCATATAGGAAAATAATTTATTTATTACTTAAACCAATAGTCCTACTATTTTATCCACTAAACTAATGCTTTAAAATCTATATTACTTTAATGTTTTCAATTGGCAGTTAACATCATTATTTTTGCATCTTAATATCTGTATTTAGCTTCTTAAGTACACATTCATGTAATGATATCTTAGTTCTGATCTGGTTTTAAATTATCTTTAGTTAATAGAATAATTATGTTAAAGAAATTTGTATATCAGAAGGTGAAAATGTATTCCTAGAATGAAGTATCAAGAATCTGTCCAGCATAATTGATGGTGATTATTTTCCACTATACTGTCCCATTTATTACAGTAATAATTTTTTCATCCAATTAACAGTCAATTTGTTTAGTTATGTTAAGATGTTAGCCATATTATTTTCCTGTTAATGAGGGTTAAATGTTAATTATACCATTCTAACAGTGGCTGAGAGTTGGTACAATGAAATTGAACATACTCTTTTGTTTCTTTGGCCAATGTATATTAATGTACCTTGTGCATGATTGTGATATTTCAGTACCAACTTTATTATATTCTGATTCACAAAAATCAAATCAGGCATCCTGTAATATATTCTGCCATAGTTTTTATTAGATATTTTCTTTATTTACATTTTGAATGATATCCCCTTTCCTGGTTTCCCTTCTGAAAAAAACCTCTGTTCCATCCCCCTCCCCCCCTGTTCACCAACCCACCCTCTCCTGCTTCGTGGTCTTGGCATTCCCCTGAACTGTGGAATAGAGCCTTCACCGGACCAAGGCCCTCTCCTCCCATTGATGACCAACTAGGCCATTCTCTGATACATATGCATCTGGAGGCATGAGTCCCAGCTTGTGTACTCCTTGGTGGTGGTTTAGTCCCTGGGAGCTCTGAGGGTACTAGGTAGTTCACATTTTTGTCCCTCCTAAGGGGCTGTAAATCCCTTCAGCTCCTTGGGTCTTTTCTCTAGCTCCTTCATTAGGGACTCTGTACTCAGTCCAATCGATGGCTGTGAGCCTCTACTTCTCTTTTAGTCAGGCACTGTCAGAGCCTCTCAGGAGACAGTTATATCAGGCTCCTTTCAGCCAGCACTTGCTGGCATTCACAATAGTGTCTGGTTTGGTGAGTAAATCTGGGAAGGATCCCCAGGTGGGGCAATCTCTGGATTCTCCTGCCTTCAGTCTCTGCCCCTACTTTGTCTCTGTAACTCCTTCCATGGGTATTTTGTTTCCCCTTCTATAAAGAATCGAAGTATCCACACTTTGGTCTTCCTTCTTCTTGAATTTCTTGTGGTTAGTGGATTGTATCATGGGTATTCCAAGCTTCTGAGCTAATATCCACTTATCATTGAGTGTGTTCTTTTATGATTGTGTTACCTCACTCAGGTTGATATTCTCCAGATCCATCTATTTCCCTAAGAATTTCATAAATTCATTGTTTTTAATCACTTAGTAGTACTCCATTATATAAATGTACTACCATTTCTGTATCCATTCCTCTGTTGAGGGACATCTGGGTTGTTTGCAGCTTCTGGTTATTATAAATAGGGCTACTATGAACATAGTGGAACATGTGTCCTTATTACATGTTGAAGCATCTTCTGGTTATATGTCCAAGAGTAGTATAGCTGGGTCCTCAGGTAGCATTATGTCCAATTTCCTGAAGAACCACCAAACTGATTTCCAGAGTGATTGTACCAGTTTACAATCCCACCAGCAATGAAGGAGTGTTCCTCTTTCTCCACAACCTTGCCAGGATCTACTGTCATCTGAGTTTTTGATCTTAGCCATTCTGACTGGTATGAGGTAGTAATCTCAGGGTTGTTTTGACTTGCATTTCGCTGATGACTAAAGATGTTGAACATTTCTTTAGGTGCTTCTCAGCCATTCTATATTCCTCAGTTGAGAATTCTTTGTTTAGCTCTATACCCATTTTTAATAGGGTTACTTGGTTCTCTGGAGCCTAACTTCCTGATTTCTTTGTATATTTTGGATGTTAGCCCTCTATCGTATAAAGAATTAGTAAAAATCTCTTCCCAATCTGTTGGGTGCTGTTTTGTCCTATTGACAGTGCCCTTTGCCTTACAGAATCTTTGCAATTTGGTGAGGTCCCATTTGTCAATTCTTGATCTTAGAGCATAAGCTGTTTGTGTTCTATTCAGGAAATTTTCCCTTGTGCCCATGTGCTCCAGGTCTTCTCCACTCTCTTTTCTATTAGTTTCAGTGTATCTGATTTTATGTCCCTGATCCACTTGGACTTCAGCTTTGTACAAGGAGATAGGAATTGATCAATTTTCATTCTTCTACATGTTAACCACCAGTTGAGCCAGCATCATCTGTTGAAAATGCTGCCTTTTTTTCCACTTGATTGTTTTAGCTACTTTGTCAATGATCAAGTGACCATAGGTATGTGGGTTCTTCAATTCTATTCCATTGATCCACCTGCCTATCACTGTACCAATACCATACAGTTTTTATCACAATTGCTCTGTAATACAGCTTAAGGTCAGGGATGGTGATTCTACCAGAAGTTCTTTTACTTATTGTGGAGAATAGTTTTGGCAATCCTAGGTTTTTTGTTTGTTTGTTTGTTTGTTTGTTTTTGGTATTCCAGATGAATTTGCAAATTGCTCTTTCTAACACTGTGAAGAATTGTGTTGGAATTTTGATTGGGATTGCATTGAATCTATAGATTGCTTTTGGCAAGATGACTATCTTTGCTTTATTAATACTGCCAATCCATGAGCATGGGAGATCTTTCCATCTTCTGAGATCTTCTTGCATTTCTTTCTTCAGAGATTTGAAGTTCTTATCTTTTACTTGCTTAGTTAGAGTCACACCAAGGCACTTTATATTATTTGTGACTATTGTGAAGGGTGTTGTTTCCCTGATTTTTTTCTCAGCCTGTTTATCCCTTGTGTAGAGGAAGGCCACTGACTTGCTTGAGTTAATTTTATATCCAGCTACTTTGCTAAAGTTGTTTATCAGGTTTAAAGGTTCTCTGGTGGAATTTTTGGGGTTATTTAAGTATACTATCATATCATCAGAAAATAGTGATAATTTGACTTCTTCCTTTCCAATTTGTATCTTTTTATTGTCTAATTGCTCTGGCTAGGAATTCAAGTATAACACTGAATAGGTAGGGAGAGAGTGAGCAGCCTTGTCTAGTCCCTGATTTTAGTGGGACTGCTTCAAGTTTCTCTCCATTTAGATTGATGTTGGCTACTGGTTTGCTGTATATTGCTTTAAGTATTTATATATATATGGGCCTTGAATTCCTGATCTTTCCAAGACTTGTATCATGAAGGGGTGTTGGATTTTGTTAAATGCTTTCTCGGCATCTAATGAGATGATCATATGTTTTGTTTTTTTTTCCTTTGAGCTTGTTTATATAGTGTATTATGTTGATGGGTTTCCATATATTGAACCATCCCTGCATCCCTGGGATGAAATCTACTTGATCATGATGGATGATTATTTTGATATGTCCTTGGATTTAGTTTGCAAGAATTTTATTGAGTATTTTTGTATTGATACCTGGATTCTGAATAGAAAATTGTTCATTTTATCAATGTTTTCCAGGTTGTTGAGTATAGACTTTTGTAGTAGGATCTCATGATTTTTTTTGTTTTCCTCAGTTTCTGTTGTTATTTCTCCCTTTTCATTTCTGATCTTGTTAATTAGGATTCTGTCTCTGTGCCCTCTAGTTAATCTGGCTAAGAGTTTTTTTGTTTTTTGTTTTTTTGTTTTTTGTTTGTTTGTTTTGTTTGTTTTGTTTTTTTGTTTTGTTTTGTTTTTTTGATTTTCTCAAAGAACCAGCTCCTGGTTTGGTTGATTCTTTGTATAGTTCTTTTTGTTTCCTCTTGGTTGATTTCAGCCCTGAGTTGGATTATTTCCTGCCATCTATTCCTCTTGGGTGAATTTGCTTCTTTTTTGTTTTAGAGCTTTCAGGTGTGCTGTCAGATTGTTGGTATATGCTCTCTCCAGTTTCTTTTTGTAGGCACTTTAAAGCTATGAGCTTTCCTCTTAGGCTGCTTTCATTGTGTCCCATAAGTTTGGGTATGTTGGATGAACTTTTTCATGAAACTCTAAAAAGTCTTTAATTTCTTTCTTTATTTCTTCCTTGACCAAGTTATCATTAAGTAGAGTGTTGTTAAGATTCCATGTGTATGTGGGCATTCTATTGTTTATGTTGTTATTGAGGAGCAGCCTTAGTCCATGGTGATCTGATAGGATGCAAGAAATTATTTCAATCTTCTTGCACTTGTTGAGGTCTGTTTTGTGACTGGCTATATGGTCAGTTTTGGAGAAGGTATCATGAGGTGCTTAGAAGAAGGTATATCCTTTTGTTTTAGATATAGATATCCTATAGATATCTGTTAAATCAATTTGTTTCACAATTTCTGTTCATTTCACTGTGTCTCTGTTTAGTTTCTGTTCCTATGATCTGTCCATTGCAGAGAGTGGGGTGTTGAAGTCTCCCACTATTATTGAATGTGGTGCAATGTGTTCTTTGAGCTTTAGTATAGTTTCTTTTATGAATGTAGATGCCCTTGCATCTGGAGCACAGAGGTTCAGAATTAAGAGTTTATCTTGGTAGATTTTACCTTTGATGAATATGAAGTGCCCCTGCTTATCTTTTTTGATCACTTTAGATTGAAAGTCGATTTTATTTGATATTAGAATGGCTACTCCAGCTATTTTCTTGGAATCATTTGCTTGGAAATTTGTTTTCCATCTTTTTGCTCTGAGGTAGTGACTGCCTTTGTTACTGAGGTGGGTTTCCTGTATGCAACAAAATGTTGGATCCTGTTTTTGAAGTGAGTCTGTTACTCTATATCTCTTTATTGGAAAATTGAGTCCACTGATATTAATAGATATTAAGGAAAAGTAGTTATTGCTTTCTGTTTTTTTGTTGTTGTTGTTGTTAGAGTTGGAATTCTGTTCATGTGGCTATATTCTTTTAGTTTTGTTGAAAGATTACTTTCTTGCTTTTTCTAGGGTGTAGTTTCTCTCCTTGTCTTGGAGTTTTCCATTTACTATCCTTTGAAGGATTTGTGGAAAGATATTGTGTAAATTTGGTTTTGTCATGGAATACCTTGGTTTCTCCATCTATTGTAATGAAAGTTTTGCTGGGTATAGTAGCCTAGGCTGGTATTTGTGTTCTTTTAGGGTCTGTATGAAATCAACCCAGGATCTCCTAGCTTTTATAGTCTCTGGCGAGAAGTCTGGTTTAATTCTGATAGTTCTGCTTTTATATGTTACTTGACCTTTTCCCCTCACTGCTTTTAATATTCTTTCTTTGTTTTATGCCTTTGGTGTTTTGATTATTATTAAATGGGAGAAATTTCCTTTCTTGTCCAAACTATTTGAGTTCTGTAGGCTTCTTGTATGGTCATTTCCATCTCTTTTTTTAGGTTAGGGAAGTTTTCTTTTATAATTTTGTTGAAGATATTTACTGGCCATTTAAGTTGGAAGTCCTCCTCTCTTCTATACCTATTATCCTTAGGTTTAGTCTTCTCATTGTGTCCTGTATTTCCTGGATGTTTTATGTTAGGATCTTTTTGCATTTTGCATTTTCTTTGACTGTTGTGTTAATGTTTTCTATGGTATCTTCTGCACCTGAGATTCTCTCTCTTCTATCTTTTGTATTCTTTTGGTGATGCTTGCATCTGTGGCTCCTGACTTCTTTCCTAGATTGTCTAATTCCAGAGTTGTCTTTCTTAGTGATTTCATAATTGTTTCCTCTTCCATTTTTAGATCTTAAATGGTTTTGCTCCATTCCTTCACCTGTTTGGTTGTGTTATCCTGTTATTCTTTAAGGGATTTTTATGTTTCCTATTTAAGGGCTTGTACCTGTTTACCTGTGTTTTACTGTATTCCTTTAAGGGAGTTATTTATATCCTTCTTTAATTTTTGTATCAGCTTCATGAGATATGATTTTAGATCCAAATCTTTCTCTTCCAGTGAGTTGGTTATCCAGGACTTGCTGTGGTGGGAGTACTGGGTTCTGATGATGCCAAGTAGTTTTGGTTTCTGTTGGTAACATTTTTGCGTTTGCCTTTCGCCATCTGTTGATCTCTGGTGTTAGATGTTCTTGCTTTCTCTGGCTGGAGCTTGTTCCTCCTCTGGGTCTGTAAGCCTGTATCAGCATTTTTGGGCAATCAGATCTCTCCTGGTAAGACCCATGTACAGAGGGCTGTGGATAAGCAGTTCCTCCTGGATGCAGATGGAGGTAGAAAGGACCCTGTCCCAACTGCTCTGCTGCTTCTGTGGCTTGTGCCTCCTGCCTGGTCCTGCCTTAGAAAGTCACCTGGGAGAAAATGACAATCTAGCCTGAGTCCAAGAGCACTCCCTGGAAACCAGCTCTCCTCTGTTTGGAAAGGTTCACAGAGGGATATGGAATAGGCACACCCTCTGGGTAAAGATGGAGGCAGGAAGGACCCTGTTCCAGCTGCTCTGCTGCTTCTGCCATGTTTTAACAATTTGATGAAGGTTTTTGTTTTGGTTTATTTGTTTGTTTGCAGTAGCAAAACAAAGTCCTAATTAGGCCATATTTGAAATATTTAGACAGAAACATTAAATAGATGGAGTAAATCAATGCCGAGAAATCTCTACCATGGGCCTACAGTATATTTTGATGAGATTCATAGTCTTTATTTTAGGTTGCTGGGAGTTAAGTGTCTGTACATTCCAAAGGATTAACCTAATGCTCAGCAAGATATTCGATATAGAGATTGGTGGAAATTATGGGGCTTAAAGATAGCCTAAGAGAATTTGATTTCTTTCTTTTGCTGCTTCCCAAAGATTTTTATCAGAGACCCATTCCCGAATTCATATCAATTTAAACTCCAATCCTTCTGTCTCCACCCTGTGTTTCCTCTCCCATTCCTGGCTTCCCCTGTTTTGTCTTTCCTTTGACCTACTGACCTTTCAGCTAGACCCTACACTCTGTATGGATACATAGTTTCACTGACTCTTTTTTTCTCACTATATCAATTTTAGGATCTGAAATACAGTAGTCTGTGAGCATTTAATGATAAGTAAATGTGAGAGAAATACAGGGAAACACATTGACATATAGTATAACTCTGAGCTAAATGAATCCTTTGGTTTAGACAGGGCAGGTGTTATTTTCTTTATTTTTCAAATGAAGGTAATTAGAGGTCTCACCCAAGGTCACAAAACTAGTTAAGTGTCAGATATTAAACCCAAACTCAACTCTCTTGATTCCTAACCTGGTTTTTATCCCACTACAATAGACGCTAAAAATATAATGTTGTCTGTTCTTAGGAGCTGCAGTGCCAAGTCCCCCAAGAACCTGGAGATAAAGAAATAAGATTGCCTTCTGAGAATTCCACTATGAAATCGACAGATAATGAATCAGTTACTATAAAGAATAGAATCACTTTTAAACCAAAGGGACCATTACTGATTAAATGGTTGAAAATTTCCAAACAAAGAAAATTACAAGAAAAGGGAGACTTAGATGCACTTGTGAAACACATTCCAAATCAAAGTTGGACAAGTGTTTCAGTAGGTCAGTGAAGTACAAGCATTCCAGAACATTTGCCCAATAATACATCAGGCTCACACAGTTTCTGGCAATAAACAGTTGATGAATTTCAACTCATTAACACATATTTTTTTTCTAATTTTGTGACCAACAAACTTCCTAAGGCTAATAATTGATTTCATTGCAAGTCCAAACACTGTGGACTCATAATCTGACATTAGTCATTTCTTATTGATATTAACCATTTTTGATTGAAGATGAGCATACTTGTGATTTTGCTTTGCCCTCTGTAAAGCACAAAGTGGATGAGCAAATATATTGATTTCAACTGAGAGGTATATTGCAGTCTTTTCGATCATTTTATTCTGAAGAGTCACTGAATTGCCATTTTTTTGTATGAATCTTGCTGAGTTAGTAAGCTAGGCATAGATACATCCCACACCTTCCTGGACTTACACAGAATATAGAGGGAAAAAGATCCAAAGCTTCCCAGAATCAATCTCTCTGCCTGAGAAGTTGAATAAGAGAAGTCTCTATAGAGAATTCAAGCCCAGGACAGTTTGTGGGATTAAATTTCATGTATTTTATTAGTATCTGATGGTAGCTTACATGCAAAGAAGAGAAGTGTTGGCTGATGAGAATCATGACCTTCAATTGCATAGTAGCAGAATCTACAAAAGACACATGCTACATAGCTGAGAAAACGAAAATTTGCAGCAGTAGCAGAAATAGGTTAAGAAACTTAGGGCAGACCTACTTTATTAAAACACTGCTCATGTTGGCTAATCAATATGTATATTGATTAATTGATTATATACTCAATTAATAATCATATCATTATATTATATATATAATCAATATCTCTCTATATATTGTTTTAACCTATGTGGCAAAACAGGTACTAATTTATTCCAAGACTAATATTTTATTGCTTAATCATCCACCATCCTCTCTTGTAAAGGTTCTACCACCTTCCAAGACTTAATGTTGCCTTCATATTTTCAGCACACAAACCTACCAGGACAAATCCCACCCAATACACACCTACAGCAGACCTTTATCTCTGAACACGGATGCAGAAGGGAGTGTGAGCTGAGTTCAGCACTGCAGGCAATATTTGGTCAAGAAGGACTCCGGTTTTCATAAAGCTTATAGCATAGTCTGTGAACCTCAGCATCACCAGGTGCAGGCATTAGCATTTCAATTTACATTGTAAACTCAGTGCAATGGACATCACAGCTGTGTAGTGAAAAAATACTGTCTTGTTGATGTTGTTGTTGTTTTACCTGCAAAGACATGGAAATCTATGTAATTTAAAGATATAGGACTAATGACAGAATGATACCACATTTGTGATTCCCAATGTAATAAGTGTCAGGGGCTTCTGCACAAGAATATACCATACTTTTTATAGATATTCTCAAGCTGTATATCTGTCATCCCTTGCTTGTGTACAGTAATGGTACAAAAAATGAGATACATAATGAAAAACAGCAACATATTTTTTTCAAGACTCAAAATTAGTAACATTTTCAGGGTACTAATACAAGGCTGTTAAGTGGTTTTCTTTGAACTTTAGATGTTATGAAAAATAGGTTATGTTACATGTGTTTATTTGTTCTCATGTATATGCATCCCTAAATATCTGCAGTACAGGCACACATGTGCCTCTGTATGATTGTGTAGCCCAGAGTTAAGGTTAAACATCTTTCTCAAGCACTTCCTACTTTATACATTGAGACAGGGTATCTGATTTGAATCTAGAGCTTAGAAATTAGCTACCCAGCTTCCTTTGGTGCCCTCATGTGTGAGTGGATTCTGGCATCATATCTGTAGTGATCTGCCTTGCAAGGCATATGCAATATTCATTGGCCCATCTCCCCTGGCCTCACGCTATTTTTATGAGGAAACAAAAGAGTAGTAGAAGTTGAGAAATACCAGAAATGCTGAAAACTCTGCCTTTAATAGTCTTCATTTTTGCCCTTAACTTATTTGAGAAATTATCCTTCATGGTGTTGGAGCATCAGCCATCAAATCTCCATCAGGCATGTATCTTTTTGATGCTGACATCTTTAGTGTCCTCTAGTCTAGGCATTCTGTGTGGGAAATGTGCTTTCTTTGTCAAGGTGGCCATACAGCTAGATGAGGGAAATGCCTATGATGAATTTTCTTGCTTGAATTGATTTGCATATTGTTCCACACAAAAAATTCTTTAAGTAGTTTCTTTTTATCTCAAGAGACCTATTAATCTAGATCATTGCTTTTGTTTCGTTAACTCTCAGAATAGACTTCTTTCCAGAGTGGCTTGTTTAAATACTCTAATGAAAGAACAAATCGTAACTGGCTCAAGCTTGTCACAGGGCCTTATGAATATTCATTTTTGTTGCTGCTAGAAAAAAAGAAATAACTTTTATGATCCCTGTGCTTCGATAATACTTAAAAACTTTCATTCTTTCCTCTAAGTATATCCTCTGGCCATCAACTTCCCCAGTCCTGCTGAGTATATACACAGACATCTTTGGTAATGGTATTAAAGATGTAAACAATATTCCTACTTGTTTAAAAACATGACAGAAGAGAAGGAATGACTGAATGAGACTGAAAATGAATGAAGACCAGACATAGCACAGGTACTAAGACTGAGGCTGTATCCTGAAGACTTTCTCACTAGAGGCGTAGCCCTATTCTTGGTGATCTTGGGATCTGGAGGACAAAATTAAGACACAGCTTCCCGTAATAGATCCTTAAGTTACTGTAGTAAGCCTTCAAAGATGGCTGTGGAATCTTGCCTTTCATTTACTCTGCTTTTCACCACAGCTATTCGGTGATAAATTTGCCCCATTTTATGTTGCCACGTATTTCTTCACAATAGGACCAAGAACGATATGACAACCATTTGTGGTCTAAAACTTTCCAGACTATGTGCCTACACAAACTTTTTTCTTCTATAAGTTGATCATCCAGCTATTTGTTTTAGTCACAGAAATATGACTAGCATAATAGTGTATTTATTACATGCATATTTATTTTATCTGAATAAATAATGATATTTTGGAAAAAATCATGAGCAAACAGATGGTGTTTGATCTTGCATTCTGTTTGTCCTTTTAAAATATCTCTTTATTGAAAGAACTTGTAAAAGAATCAAGTATGATTACTTCTACTCAGAAGTTAGGGCCTATTTCTCTAGGTATTATAAAATCTCTTTGTGGATTACACTCTAAATGTGTAAATGAATATCATTAATTACTTGCTGTGCCTACCACCACTTCACATGTAACTGCTTGCCCTGAGTTGTTTTTACAGAACTTTACTTGGGAAGCACACCCTTGGGTCACATTGAGGATCATTAGAAGAAACAGCCCAAAGAAACTCATTACTTTATTTACTGTTAGAATTTTGTTGAGGATGTTGTTGTCTGCATGGCCCCATGGGAAAACTCCCAGAAGAACGGTTTCTCATGAGGCAGTGCCAAGAATAGCCTTCTGTTTCCTGAACAAGTGTTTGTTGGTCCTATGCACATAAATACTGAAAGAGCAACATGTTTTTCCATGTCTAACTGGAATAGCATACACACAGGCACTGAGTACAAACTTCCAGGGTTGGAGGATTGTAGGTTGTGCTTTTTATTCTCTTGACATCACTTGAGGTTCCATCTGGTTTTTCCTATATGAATTTACCACCTTGCATTGAATCCATGGACTTAATTTTATTTCATTTGAATTATGGAAAATATATATGGAAAATCTTTAGAAAAAGACACAGGACAAAACAAACGAAGAACTTTAATTATCTGAGACAAAGAGGCCTCTTTAAGACAAGATTTAAACCACGAAGAAGAGTGTCATTAAAATAGTCCTGTACAGACAGTCTCCCAGAGATGAAGAGATTTGTTGAATTAATTCAGACACTCAAGATGTACCCCTAGCATAGGTACAGTGCAGGCGTAGGTTACTGTTACACCTATCACAAAGAATATACGGCATTTGTGACATAACAGAGTGTGAGCATGAGTGCTCTAAGAGGATCCCAGCTCAGCACACTTCTGACAGGGCAGTTATCCCATAATGATATCTTCAAATGAGATAAAAAAGAAGGCATATGCACAAGAACTTTCTAAATAATGGTAGATTTTGCATTTCCTCCCAAAATGGGAAGGACACCAGGAACTTTAAGTAAGGTTTGTTAAAATTCCCTTTTAGTGAATGTTTCATGAGTCTGACAAACACATGAACTGATGGAATTGTCTCTACACTCACACATCAAACATTTCATTCATTCTTTGAAGGTCCCTCAATGCATCCTCCCACATCTGTCCCCATGAATTCTGCTTCTTGCAATGGTGACTAGGTTCTCTGTCCATGTGCTTTTGCCTTTTATAAAACATAAATATGATTAGACACAGTGATGCCTTGCACCCTTTGATTCAGACTTCTATCACTGAGCAAGAACAATTTTGCTAATCATTCAGGGCATGTGTATATGTCAAAGGAGTGGGGTGGAATGATATATTTATTTTCAGGGTATATTTTATGTCATGTTTGGGAAGACATCCAAAGGCCTAGGGATATGCTGGTGACTTAAACAACATCACAGAACATTAGGACAGGTATGGCCGTGGCTGATTGAGGAAACAGTGTAAAACTGAGCAAGAATGAAAACATTGACATTAATACTAAGTATTCAATTACAAAATATTACTTCAAATAAGTTGAAAGGTTAAATACTAAAAACAATGAAAAGTTAAATAAGGTCTTGGGAATCTTTAATATCATTTTAAAAGAAAGGATAACAAGAAAATTGGAGCATAATAACTCTTAATAATTTGAAAAAAATGTAAAAGTCGTGTCAGAAGATCCAAAGTTCTATAACTAATTTTAGCAAGGGTATGACATTAGCAGCATATATAATCGAGTATGGATACAGACATTGTATAATGAGTTGATATAAATCTCTGTGACAGGCAGCCTGAAAGAAAAATAGGAGAAGCAAAAGAGCCAATTTGCTGAAATAATACAAATGTCCAATATACATATAAAAAGATGCTTATCCATGTTGGTATTTCATTCAGCAATTTTACATCTGGGCATGCATTCTGTAGTAAGGAATACTTATGTATGTCAGCAGGGATTGTTTTGCATCAATGGGGAAGTAAATATGTAAATTTCATTTCATTGGCACTATCAAATATTATGCAGCCATTAAAAATAATGAGCTAGATCTGTAATAAAGAATGAACTAGATCTCATTAAAAGAGAATGAGCCTAGATCGTGGAAAGATCTATGCTAAATGAGAAAATTGCAAAGCAGTCACCTCAGCAAGATTCTGCTGATGGTTAATGTGACAAAAGAAGTTTGCAGCTATGGATGTTTGAGAAGAAAATAACAATGGAGAAAATGAGAGAAACAATTAGGAAGTTTAGACACATAGAGAAAGTAGGAAACAGTGAGACATGGAGGAGAGACATAATTATGGATCATATAGGGAGATATGGTGAAGGAGTAGTGTTAATGTGAATGAAGTTGGCTCAAGAGATCACAGAAGAGGATGAATAGCCATTCACATCCACAGATGATAGTGAGGTTGGGATGAGTACGTAACAGAAAACAATACTCCAGGTAACGCTGCTTTATATGTCAAGTATATAGACACAGAGAGATTAATAAAATAAAAAACATATCGACTTAGCTTATCTAAGTTTTACAGCATGAGGACTTTTGAAAATGAAACCACCCAACAGGGAAACCTGTATGTCCTTATGCTTAGGAATGATGAAGGGGCAGCCAGGGTAGGCAGGACTGAAAAGATGAAGAGGGATCTAGTGGGAGACAAGAGCAACTGCTCTTTACTCATATTCTTCCTTATGCCCCAGCCCTTCAGTGTTGTCTTTCTAGTAAGTACATTCAAGGGATAACTACTGAGTTGATGTCTTGTGACCTGTTGCTTTGGAAAATGTCAGAATCACCATCCCACATCTATAAGTTCCATTAAGGGAGACTCCTTGGAAGGGCAGGCTCTCTCTCTCTCTCTCTCTCTCTCTCTCTCTCTCTCTCTCTCTCTCTCTCTAGATAAAAACATCTGGGAGTAGCCTTCCCAAGAACACAATCAGATATGATTTTAAAGAAAGTCTTTTAATATATCTGATTTATAAAACTTGACTTTTTTAAGATTTGAAATAATGTTCTCATAAACATTGCTATAATTATCACAGCCTTAGAACAATGGATATGGCTCCATTTAGGCATCTACCTGTTGTGCTTTGAATGCTTGGACACTCTTGATGTCAGGCCGAAGTGTGTGTATGCATGCGCTCAGGAATACGTGTGCTTGTGTCCTTATAGATCGAAGGTCAACATACTTGATCACTTATCCCTCATCATTTTATTTTATGTTATTTTATGTATTTACATTTCAAATGTTATCTCCTTTCCCCGCTACCCCTCCGGAAACCCTCTATCTCATCCCCTTCTTCTATGAGGGTGCTCCCTCACCCACCAACCCACTCCCCTATCCCTTATTTTGATTGAGACATTTTATTTCACTTGACCTTGGAGCCTACAAATTGACTAGACTAGACCAATTGGCCAGCAAACTTCTAGAATACTGCAATCTTCGACTGCCCGGTGCTTGGATCATAGGCAGGCCCTGGATGCCTAGATTTGTACCTTAGTGCTAGGAATCTGTACTCAGGATCTTATGCTGATACAGTAATCACTTCACCTATTGAATCTTCAGGGTGGACCACACCCATTAGAAATTTAACTATCATTTGGGGTTCATTAAGAAGTGAACCCTTGTGGATGGAGTGTTAGCTCAGAGTTTAGGAAAACCTGATACTCTTGGAAAGGGCCAGAGTTCCCAGGACCCATGCCATGGAGTTCATAATGACATGTGACTCCAGTTCCAGAGTCCAACCCCTCTGGACTTCTGAGTCATCTACACTCACATGTAAATACCACAACACATATATAATTATAAAAAGAAGATGACTGGGATGGAACACGGCAGGGAAGAGGAGTGGGGCTCTTTCAATTGTCAAGAGATCATAAGGCGGGGGCAGGGGGCTTTACAAGGTCATTAGATTATGTGACCTCTGTCCCCAGTGAAAGTTTTAAGTATTGAAGGCAAGGTCTCAGCAGGGACACACCTCTCTGATACTGGGTAAGTTGTTTTCTTGTCTTGCCTTGCTTGAGATAAGTCACTGTCAATCCCAGCATTCCTTGGAACACAGCTATGTTAAACCAACATGTTCTACCATGTTCTTTCCTTATGTCTTAGGTCATGCTTCTAGAAGGATGGTGATCATTAGATAGTGTCCTCTGCACATGAGTATGTCATCATTCCACCTAGAGTAACCTTTCCGATGAATCATAGTCTCAGCTACCAACGTTAAGAATTCTTGTAACTCTTCGGGGGACACAGTTTGAAACAAGATCAGATAAACTACATGATTCTGTCATTACAAGTTTCTGATTGCATTCTTAGATTTGGTAAAAATGAATATTTTTAAGTTGAAATAAATATTTTAAGTTAAGTACATAAAAGCTGCTGTGCTTATATATCTACACAATATCCATGTGTCTATTTCTGAATAGTTCATGAACTATGTAATTGGTATTCATTTTACATGTACAAACTTGACATGCAGATCATATTTTGCTTGAAAGATACATTTTAAAATGTCACTTCAATGTAGAAACTATTACCACATGAAACAACATTCTGAACTTTCTTCTGAAAATATTTGTTCAAAATAACTCATAAAGTATTCAAGACAAATAAGTTAGTGAACAATCATCCTTTTTAAAGAAGTTAAACTGTTATATCAGCTTGTCCAGAAGCAAGATCATTTAGAAAAGTCTGATATCTAAGGGTACTTTTATGTTCTGCATTAAGACAACAGCAACAACAACAACCAACAAACCAACCAACCAAACAAAAAAGCTCAAAAAGTATAGTTCCATTGTGTTTTGCTTTCCTTGGCTACAAGTTTAAATGGAAGTAGAATTGTTCTTCAGCTGTGAAATGATCAACCTAGTCTCTCAGCCTGACTTCTGCCCTTTCTTGAATAGAAAGCAATGCAGGGATATCTAAATAGAAATCAAATGTTCTTAGGAACTGATGCAAAGGAAACAACAAAACAAACGGATCTCATTGGCTTCTCAGAGACACAGTCAATGAGCTGCAAAAGCTGAAGCACCTGAGAAAATCTTCCTGGGCAAGCAGGCCTGTAAGCAGTAATAGGGGCACCTGCCTGAGTCAGCTTAGCGAGCTGGGAGTATTGTACGGGGTGGTTGGAGTGTGATGTAGGGAGATTCAAAAGAGAAAGATTATTTCAGCACCATAGAGCAGAAAAGTAAAATGTAGAAATGCAGATGGAATGGTATCTGTCCTATTGAGCAGAAAGCATCTATTTTCAGAAATAAAATTGTCCTATGTTGACCTAGGGACATCAGAATGTGCTTATTCTACTTGGAAATTGTGCATTGTGGCAAGACTTTGAAAATCAAAGACCCATAAAGAACATCATTACCAGTGTGACTGAGTAATAAGTTTCATTGCCTGCTACATCAGATCTTCTGAAGGCCTCTGAACACTATTTAGGTTTCTTCAGCAGAGCAGTGAGAATCTACATAGTTATCCACTAAGCCCTGAATCTGAGTTGCTCTCACACTGCCAGGGACAGAACCCTTGTAGCTTCTAAATGCTTGCTATAGTTCTGACCTACTTTCCACTGAGATCATGTGCAGGGAACAGAAAGCATTGTGGAGCTTAGTTACAAACACGCTGAATTGCAAGAATTTCTTACATAATGCGATTGTAAATGTCCCGGATATATAAACTTTACAGCAAAAACTATTTGTGTACAAATACACACACACACACACACACACACACACACACACACACACACAGACGTTTGCTTCTCCATTCAATGGCAACTGTCTTCTGTATTTCATTAATAAATTCCTCTGTGATGGTGTGAGACTTTATCATAAGCCATGTAGCAGCATTGAGGATTCTGGAAGATTTCATTTGTCACTGACTGACTTCTTTATTAAAGTAACAGAGAGAGAACCCTCTAAATTGCGACCTTCTATTAGCTTTAATTGAAAACTGCACCTATACTAAGAGACAAAGTGATTCTCTGTATGCTGAATTTAGTAACCTTGCCCTCTTCTTTCTTCCAAGCAAATTACTGCTGTGCCTGAGCCCCACCCTGTCTCTCAGATAAATGCCTTGCACTTTTATCTTACCACATTGTATAATTTGGGGAAGAGCCAACTGTTTCCTTAGAGATTGTGTGCTTCTGCTGTAATCCTGGGTGGAGGTGGGGGTTGGGGATGCAAAGGAAAGCCAAGCTCTCCTCCTCTTTGGGGTAAGTCCACTAAGATGTAAAAGCTGAAGGGTGTGGGGAAATCCAGGACCTTAATTTGCAAGTTTGTAGGTACTTAACCCCACACACAGACTCCCTTTCCCTTCCAGCTTTAATATGTTGATGATAGTAAAGTTTTAAAATTCAGATAAGTGTCTTATATGTAAGAATATTATCTATAACATTCTTAGCACATATATATATACTATATATGTACATATATTATATGTATAATGCACCATTAGTTTTTAATGCTGAATCATGAGCCAGTGGAATGGCTCATGTCTAAAAGAGAAGACTGAGTTAGGTCTCCAGAACCCCAAAGATGTAGGAGGAAAAAACTAGACTGGCTTCACAAAGTTGTTCCCTGGTTTTACACAAACACAGTGTGATATATCCTTACCAACACATCCCCATGCTCATATGAAAAGAAAAGTTAAAATACAATATTATTTAATTTTTGTCAGCCACTTTCTTTGATAACACTATGTTAATGCTAATTCCTAATGAGACCTTCTCTAACCAAATCAAATGTACCTTCATTAGAAATCCATTTTTGATGGGCAATCAGATTAAAAGCAGGTTGGTTGCAGGATGGTCAATTAAGTTTGGATGGACTTCAGATGAATAGATATTCTCTTTAGTATTGGGATATGATTCTTTGCATAGAATACACCTACATTGGAAAGTAGTTTTCATTAATCTGAAATCCATATATCTGCTAATGCTTCATGAAAAAAGAATAAATACATGGAAAGTTATTAGATAGATAAGAGTTGTAATGAAACATTCATTGCACTGCAGTTCTGCTGAAATAATATAGTATCTCAAAATGAATAATTTACAATCAAAACAGAAGTTTGATGGACAGATAGTGCCAATGCTGTGGCAGATTTGGTGACTACCTAATATTATCTGTCATGAAGGTGGTGGCTTGCAAGTGGCACAGATAAGAACAAACCTTGAGTTCTCTTTTATGAAGCATAGCTATGATGGTGTTTCAGGGAAATAGGAGGTTCCTTTGAGTTTTCAGTCATGTAAATAACAGAATTTAGAAGCATACTTTGAAGGAAGTTCCAGGACCATTTTATTAAAATTTGCAAGCCACTGAAGAGGCAAGCTGTAGATCTTAGCCACTACCAAGAGGAAGAACATGGAGAAAAGGAAGAGGAAAAGCCATGCTTTTGAAAGTTAGGATTTGAGACATCCATTGTCTGCTGCAAGGGAGGTTGGCAATCATCCACATGGCTGATGGGGAAGGCAGACTCCAAGAAAGACTAAGTCAGACAGTCAGGGAAAGCATGCCAACTCTTTTGGTCAGTATCTGAACTGAGATTAATAAGAGGGAAAAATGAAAAAAAATTTCTTGTTTCAGTTAGAAATTAAAAAAAAAAACACTTTAGTTCTTCACTGTAGAACATATGTAAGGGAGCATATTAAGGAGGGGCTTCTGGGAAGAGTAAAGGCATGGTCTCAGTGATGAGATCTTTCTTTTTTCTTCCTTTCGTTTTAGCATATCATCAAATAAGGTATCCTTTTGGCCTGGTAATTGGTGGGTCAGATAAATTAAGGACACAATGGCATATAGTATATAATGTTATAATCTTTGGAGCAGATGAGAATATCCTCTATCTACCTAGGACCAGAGGTAGACTCCATTCCTTTGACAAGGAGGAGATAGCTTTCCTTAAAAGTAATATAACTTTACTTATGGCAAGGAGAGTTCATAGGACTGCTTTCATGACTTGGCTTTCTTCTTCCACCATTTCTAGCCCAGCAATCAACTTACATTGTGAGTCTTGACAGTCAATGCCTTCACCTACTGTGCCGTCCTACTAGCCTGGATACAGCTTTCCTTAAAGGGATTCATGGACATCTTAGTATCACCACCTTTTCCTGTGGAATTTTAAAGCCAGGGATGACAAAGCTAATGTTCCTTTTCTAATGCCCATAGGGAAAAGGAAGGTGTGTTCCAAGTGGGCCAGGCAGGAGGGAGCTATCCTCCAGAATCCTTGTCTCTGTATAAGTGATGCACCTCTATGGACATAGTACACAACTCTTACTGTATGGGAATAAGAGATAATTTATTTTGAATCAAATTTGTTACTATGTTACCATGGTCCAGAAAGACAGGTTCAGGTTGTCTTGAGTGCCATGCTCTGTCATTGAGTGATTATACAATCATTTACTGCCATAGAACAAAGCACTGTCATAAATCAATGCATTTTCACACACATGGGTGTGGATAGCAGGTTGGTATGTTACAGAGAAGTAAGGAAATCATTGCCACAGGCTTCTGCTGAGGTTGTTCAAGGCTTCTGGGTGGTGGAAGCTTATGATGTTCCAAGTTAATATATTATTTTTTTACCTGTTAATAAATCAAATGATAGAGCATCAACAAAGGTAAGAAATAAATGTCTTTTATTAATACTAAATGTAACCAAAGAATATTTGACTCTCAATTTGCAACATCCCAACTCTCCGCATTCTTGAGTACCTGATGGGTCAGTCAGTCTGCAGAATCTTCAGTATAGGCATGGCTTTTTTTCAGAGAACTAATTACGCATACTTCTTAAGTTTATAGGGTTAGAGATTGATTCCAGTATGATAACTTTTGTTGAAACATAAATTTTCACTCCAAAGCCCTACCTTTATATGTGTGTGGAATTTATCAAATGTTTACTGAATCAACTTTCTGGATTTCATGACAATAAACAACAATATGAGAGGAAAGCAATAGTGGGAACCAGATTTATTCAGTCACACTCAGGGAGCTGAGATTCAAGAAAGCCTTTCTGGCAAGAAGCAAAATGGATGCTATGTATCTCTGAAGGGAAGTTACATGCTGAACTGGATTTTCCTAACCTATATATTTGTAGACTTTTGTTTTCCTGAATCTGATAGCAATAGGCCTCCACCACCAATAGCCAGCACCTACATTTTCTTTTCAGACAGACTGATGGCTTCGCTGTAAGGCAATCAACATGTTCTGTGGTAGTTTGGACAGATACTATTTACCTTTGAACCAGCTATGTGGGGCTGCTCCTCTGCCAAAGGGCTAAGGGTTGGTAGCAAGATGGAGAAGAAGGGAAGTAAAAGGTAATTTTCAGTGGAGCTCATTAGAAAATTACTCTTTAGTGTTTGTTGGGAGGGTGAATGTAAATGTAAGATCTTAATAATGACTCATTAATTTATTTCACAAACATTTGCTGAATGTCAAAAAAGTTAGTCCTTAATGGATGAGCAAAAGGAATACAATTCCTGTCTTAGTGTAATTTATAACTTAAAAAAGAACATTAATCAAATAATCTCACAAATGTGTGGTAACCTGTAATTAATTACAAGCGTGGAAAAATACACAGTTAGCCCACAATGGTGGGGTCCCAGTATGTTTAGGCAGAAGATTCAGTTCTAACTGCCTGGAGGGATTACAACTTGAACTATTAAATAGCAGCAGCAACAAAACCACACAGCCACAGGGAGACCCTTTAAAGTTCAGTGAGGTAAGACTTTACATAGGATAGTCACTGTAGGGATAGAGATCATGGCAGCATGAGGAGATGTTGAAATCAACTGTAAACATAGTATGAGCAAGGAGGAATTTGCAACAAGGAACAAAGCAGGATCAGTCGATGGCAAATTGCTCAGAGGAAACATTGGGTGTAAAAGGGATTCAAGCTAAACCAATCCAACAAGATTTCTACTGAAAAAAGCCCAATATGATTAGATGTTGTCTGCGGGGCAGGGTAGACAATGGAGGAAATGAGAAGACACTGAGGGTGATCTGCACAGAGGAGAGAGACTCAAGCTAAGACTCGACTTGACAATAAAGTGAGGGCATGCATCCAGGAAAGGGAATCTAACTGAAGTTTGGTAAAGCACAGAATCATTGGATTGAACCCAAATCTAAAAGTTGACACAGTTAGACAAAGAGCTTGTGGAGGATTTGCATAAAGATATAGATTTAGGGATATAAAGAACTGAAAGTTGACCCCAGCTAAGCACTAAAAGTCCTCTGTAGAGAAAGTTTGCAATGAAAAGTGGACCCACAGAGCATGTAGATGGGCATTACCAACAACAACCACAATAATAGGAACAGTTCAAAGAGTGACAAGATTTGCATCTGAAAGGTTGAATCTAGAAACTTAAAGGAGCAAGGATTAGCATTCATGGAGGTTCATGAACCTTTGTCTGGGTGGTCTGTATGTTGCTTTAGCTTAAGGTCAAGTATATCTGTGTAAATCCATAGCTGGCAAATGTTTTCTGTACAGGACTAGATAGTAAAAGTCTGATGATTTGGGAGCCATAGAGTCATTGTGTAACTATGTAACTCTTCCTTGTAATGCAAAGCACATTCATAGGCTGAATGCAAATGACCAAGCATCATTTTGATCCAATGCAATTTTATTACTACTAAAAGTTTTACTGTATGACATAATATATGTCATTTTACATATGATGTAGTATAAGATTCTTTTGATTAAAAAAACAAAACAAAACATAGAAAAACATCTCAAGATATAAAAGTTCCTTCTGTCTGAGTTTTTTGGTTATTTTTGTTTTTGTTTTTGTTTTTGTTTTTGTTTTCATACTAATAATTGCTGGAAGACTTTGGTGTGCTGAATATCTGTGAGGTCTTTTATTTGTTTAGTTTTCATTATTTTGTGTTGGCTGTAGGAAGATCAAGCCTAGGGTTTTACTTACACTAAACAAGTGCCTTGCCAAAGCAGAAACTGGGCATCCATTTTGAGTTCTTAGCCTCATATTGAATTAATAAAATAATTTAGAAACAGACCGAGAATGAAGCATAAGGATGATTTTTAGTTGTTTTAGAGAGAAACAAGACAGGCAGCCAAAAGTCTCAGCCAATATCAGGAGGAGATGTACAAGAGCTTAGAGGAACTCCATGTTTTTGCAATGGAGCCCAGTACAGACTCGGTGGAAGGGCAGGAAAACAGGATGCTCTTCTAAGAAAGGGTGCGAGACTCTAGAGCCTCCAGAACTTAATGTTCACAGTTTGGCCAATATCCAAGGGAAGGTGACAGATTCAGGGAAAGATAAAGTTGTATTTGTTTGAGTTAGAAATCAGAAAAGTAGAGAGTCTTCACAATGCCACCTGATTGTAAGCACTTGCTTCAAGAGCACAGATTCTGTGAAAGGGTGGTACAGGACTCCATTAGAGATAATTAGTCCTCTCTACTCCATAGCATGTCTTTAGATGAATCAGATTTCCTGGAGGCGCTGAGTCAGATTCTTCAGCTAATGATTGACAGGCACAGCTGGATTAACTCTTAAAAAGGAGGGGACAGGAGTATGTCATGTTTTGTGTATGGTAGAATGTCAGATCTTTGCTCAGGGCCAGACAGATAGATAGAGCTTAGACTCTATTTTCCCAACCAGAAGAAAGCAGGTTAGTCTTAAGAGGCCTCAACCAATTTATGATTCTTCCACTATACATGTGCTAACTTAAAGATAAGTGGAGAAGTGTGATACTTTTATGTAGTGTTACCAGGAAACCAGAAAGTTCGGATCCATTCCACTGGCCTATACCAGCTAATATCTATGTTGTCAACTAATACAAGTTGGATAGTTTTGAAAGCAACTCTGAAGAGAAAAAGAAGTGTTCACAACAGATGAAGGGATAAGCGTCAGAAGGCAGACCGATGCTTCTTACAGTCTTTGAAACATGCTGAGAAATTTGAAAAGAGAATTCATGAGTTAGAAGATTACAGGTTTTAGCATATTACTGAGACGTGTGTGGTAATATTGAATAGCAATGAGGAAATATCTAAATCCAAGCCCAAAGTGATAGCTTGGTACTGAAGAGACAGCTCAATGGTTAAGAGCAACCATGCTCTTGCAGAAGACCCAAATTTGGTTCCTAACACCTTCAGGAATCTGGGTGCTGCACACTTTTAGCATGCAATCAGACAGGCAGACAAAACAGTCAGATGTATAAAATAATTAATACCAATTGTCACTCTTTTATATTAAGTGTCTGAAAGACATTTTTATAAGTTTCTCTGAAGTGTTTGCAGAACCGTTTCCTTTGGGTAAGTCTTTTAGTTCTCTTCACTTGTCTAATATTCAATTTCATTTTATACTATATACACTATACATGCGCTTAAATGGTGATTGTCCATCTTGTTATCCACCACAAAGTGGACTATCAGCTTTACATATATTCACAGTCAGTGGTCTCCTCGTCAGCATATGTATTCTGCAGAGGGTTCACATGTGAGATTTGAAAGAATAGACAGATGTGAGACAGGGCTCTGAGCAGCTGACCACAGTTACCATAGCTGCCAGTGACTTCTTCAATTTTTCCTTAGTGTAGACTCTTGCCTTTTTTTTCTGTGAACTACAGATGAACTGAAGGCAAGAGTCAATAAAATGATGTGAGTTTGCCTCGACATGGAAATGGACACTGGAAAAGGCATCATTTGGGTAACAAAAGTGATTCTACCATTCGCTTGTTCATAGGAATTAGAGAATACATGATCTTTAAGAGAGCAGAAATGTATAATTAACATTGCAGGCAGAAGTACCCTGCAGGAAGTAGCTTGCAGGGTAAACAGGTGAAATGTGTGAAATGTGTTTTTTTTTTCTTTTTCTTTTTTTATTTACTAGATGTTTTCTTTATTTACAATATCTTCTTTCTCAGGTTCCCCTCCAAAAACAAGAAAAGAAAAGAAAAATAAAAGAAAAATAAAATAAAATAAAATAAAAAACTAAAACAATCCCCTGTTCCCTCCCCCTCCCCCTGCTCAACATCCCACCCTCTCCTGCTTACTGGCCCTGACATTCCCCTACACTGGGGCATAGAACATTCACAGGGCCAAAGTCCTCTCCTCCCATTGATGACCAGCTTGGCCATCCTCTGCTATATGCATGCTGCTGGACCCATGAGTCCCCCCATGTGTAATCTTTGGTTGGAGTTTTAGTCCCTGGGAGCTCTGAGGGTACTAGTTAGTACATATTGTTGTTCGTCCTAAGGGGCTGCAAACCCTTTAGCTCCTTAGGCCCTTTCTCTAGCTCCTTCACTGGGGAGCCTGTACTCAGTCCAATGGATGGCTATTTATATAATCTTAACAACAAAGGGAGCCTGAGAATTCACTTCGTAAAAGGTTGAAGTTCTTCTGGGGTTTTCACTGTGACTCTTATAATGCATTCTTCATCCAGGCTGAAAGCTTCTTTGGAATAGGACTTTTGACAACTGACTTCATACTCCTTGGTTATATATCAGTCCTCTTTAGGAATTCCCTTCAGAGGAGAATGCATGTCCACAGAGTTTTTGAGTGTGAGTAGGGGCTCAGCTAGAGGTTAGTTGAGGTAATTGCATTTGTTTGTCTTCTACTCTTTCATTTCTGCAAATAAACATTACTAAAATGTTTTCAGTTCAAATTAAGCTTTATTGAAATCCATTAGCTGTTTATTCTATCAGTATGTATAATATGTCATTGTTTAAGTAACTCTCCTATCATTATAACTTGAGTGGAGAGAGCTTCTTCTTCTTCTTCTCCTTCTTCTCCTTCTTCTTCTTCTTCTTCTTCTTCTTCTTCTTCTTCTTCTTCTTCTTCTTCTTCTTCTTCTTCTTCTTCTTCTTCTTCTTCTCCTTCTCCTTCTCCTTCTCCTTCTCCTTCTCCTTCTCCTTCTCCTTCCCCTTCTCCTTCTTCTTCATTGCTCTGTGTACATTCACTTTGTGTAACATCAGTGACAGTGTACCAGATGAGGCTATTATAGATTTAGTGATTATTAGCAAGCTATATATAAGGATGGTTACAAAAATCACAGTGAGTTATTTTTATATTTCTGTGTGATCTGAGGATATCGCCATAGCATTGCTTAAACACTTTTAATTTTTGCATGCCCCAGTATCTTAGGTGGAGTTTTACTGCTGTGAACAGATACTATGACTAAGGAACTCTTACAAAAATCAGATTTAATTGGAGCTGGCTTGCAGCTTCAGAGGTTCAGTTCAATATCATCAAGGCAAAAGCATGGCAGTGTCCAGGCAGGCATGCCGTGGGAAGAGCTAAGAGTTCTACATCTTCATCTGAAGACTGCCAGAAGAGTTGCTCCCATGTGGTGTGGAGGAAGGTCTCATTGCCCACTCCCACAGTGACACAGTTCCTCCAAAAAAGGCCACATCTATTCCAATAAGGCCACAGCTCCTAATAGTGCCACTTCCTGGGCCAAGCATATCTAAACCACCACAGCCAGGGAACGGAGATTTGGATGGAGACTTCACACTAAATATTGTACTGAAGAAGAGTGAAGTATCAACTATGAAAGATTTTATTGACTTTAGACCCTCCCATGTGTGAGTGTGTGTGTGTGTGTGAGAGAGAGACAGAGAGAGAGAGAGACAGGCAGACAGACAGAGAAGAGAGAGAGGAGAGAGAAAAGAGAGAGAAGAGAGGGGTGAGAGAGAGAGAGAAGAGAGAAGAGAGAGAAAAGAGAGGAGAGAAAGAGAAAAGAGAGAGAGGAGAGAGAAAAGAGAGAGGAGAGAGGGGAGAGAGGGAGAGAGAGAGAGAGAGAGAGAGAGAGAGAGAGAGAGAGAGAATGAATGTGTGTTCAGGATCAGTATTTTAAATATTACATATCTTTTGTTAAATTGAGGTCTATAAAATATGGGTTATTTTTTCTTTTCACTTCTTTTGAAAAAGAGTTCAGTATAAAACAACCAGAGCATTGGGGTTCAAGAGATAGTTTATGGATTGTAAGCTTTGGTTGCTGTTCTAGAAAGTACAGGTTTGATTCCCACCACCCACATGGTGGCTCATTTAACTTCATTTTCAGAAGATTGGCTGCACTTGACTGGCTTAAGTGAGCATTGGGTCTGCACATGGTGAAGAGCCATACAAGCATGTAAAAAATGCACATCACATAAAAAGCTTGATTATCACTTCTGCCTTCCCAACAGTAGGAGTAAAACAAGCATTACTATGGGTGGATATCAAACTAAGGGCATCACACTGGGATGCAAGCCCTTCCTCAAGTGGACCATTTCTCTATTACAAATTTTGTTATTTAAAACCATCCAGTCTGTTATATTTTGATGTAGAAGTTTAAGGAAATGCAGAACAGCACTTTGAAGTATCCCTTCTTCAGTTTCCTATCCAACCTGACTGTTCACTATCATACACAATTCATTCTGGCACTGAAGGAACATGAAGGTCCATATGAGCATGTCCATCTGGTAGTATGCACAATATCAATGAGAAGTAGGAATCTATATGTAAATCTTGCTGTGATGGCAATTAACTACAGTGAAATGGTTCTCATGCACAAACAAACATGTAGGAAGGGGATAACTGGGGTGGTGTTCTCTAGGCAAATATTTTTGTCCTATAGCTTTTCTGCTCCTTCCCTATTACCTATTTAAGAGTTGTTTTTCAAGAACTTACTGAGAAACATATATATATATATATATATATATATATATATATATATACCTCAGAAATAATTTTGACTCAGTAAGGTTGATAATGGAGTCCTTGATAGATTTTTTTCTTTTAGATTTGTAATAAAGAAAGAACTCAGCTTTAAATTTTAATGATTAAAGATGTCAAGAGACATACTCTCTTAAAAATAGAAATATCAGGAACCAATGAAGAGTCTCAGGACTCAAGAACAGGCAATAGTAATTTACTCTGGGTCTGTAACATGTTACATGTATAGCAATGAAACTCCATGTGATAAACTCATGGTTGAAATATAACTTCCAGCTTCCCAACCATTATTCTGTTCATTCTCTCCAAGAGTTTGTGCTCTTATGAAGCCTCAAAGAAGGCTGATTCCTCCCTATGTCTGACATGCAACAGGCGTTTATGCAAATAGTTAACAGAGAATTAAAAACGTACAGAAAATCACCAATGTGATTATAAACTGTACATTTTAAGCATAGATTGGTATTTTCTGTCATGTCTCATTTCCTGCTTATATAAACTATTCTTAGAGAGTTAACTGTTCTTACATCAAGTGTTTTTTCCATTATGAACATTCTGTTTAAAAGTTTTAAGGACAAACCTTAAAATTCTCAAGAATCTTTATGTTCTATAGGTAATTTTCTGTATGAAACGTCAATTATACTCTTTTTTTTTAATCAAAATCCTGCTAAATGGAAAAATAAAACAAGTATTGGAGTCCTATGTTGAAAAGGACAACTTGTAATTTCTTGGACAATAGATAATCTTGACTCTGTGCCTAAACTATAACTGCCAGTAGTGCCTTTATAAAATTTAGTTGTTTTCATGAAAAACAATATATTAGTCCTCCATAAAAGATAAGTTAAACTTGATTTTTTGTTTAAATATGGAAATGCCTAAGAGAAGTGTCTTACTGGGTGCTTGAAGTTTAAGTAAAAATTATTATCATTGGATTCATTTAAATGAATTTTCTCCTTCTTATGGCTGGATGATTGGCAGGGATTAAAGTAGTATTACTAAAGGGGTTTTAAGCTAAGCTTCTCTTTCTCATGAATAATGCCTGCTTTCTTATTTATTAATGGTGTTTTTGACAGGTGTCAGCTTAAAATGTGTATGTACTTCTGTATGAACTGTTGAAACTCCCTGTTTAGTGTAAGTGGAAAGAGCATGTATGTCTTCAACCTGCTGAACTATTTTAAACCCATGGCTTATACATGTGTTTAAAGTTACAAACTTGTAATTGAAGAAAGCCTTTCCATTTTCAATTTGTTTTCTTATATAAGGTGGCATGTATTATAGGAAAAATTGCAGAGATTACCAAGACACATTTAATTATACTCTTCCTGGTATATTATCCCATTTTAATGATTTATCTATCTACATGTGATGATGCAAACAATGAAAAATGAGACAGCTTCTACATGAATTTTTATCTCCATTGAACTAAAGTTTTCCTGTGAAGTGCATGTATGCATAACTCTACCTAGTTACCTAGCTCCTAACTACAATTTGACTAACTCATTTTACTAATATGAAAAGAGACTAATCTTTTTTCCCGATATTCAAGTCATATTTTCATTGGAATGGTGTCCCTACATACAAAGTGATTATATTTCTTAGAGTAAGTGTTAATAACAGCATTGCAGTGTCACAGAGTGCACCACCTCTAGTGGGTTACTTCTCTTGGAGGGGCTGCCTGCTGGTGCAAAGGGAATAAAAGACAACAGAACACACAGCAGTTATGAGCAGACAGCACAAATGCATAGTGGGTATGGGAAGACAGTGTATGCACACTTGTACATACAGTGATTATGTAAAGACAGCACACACATTATGGTTATATGCAGGTAGCACATGCTGTGATAATGAAGATAAGAGAGGTAGCTGACAATGATCCTCTCTTCAAGGAGAAACTTCATAGCTATGGTTTATCCAGTTGCTAGGAAAGGCTCACCCATTCTGCTTTGTCCCTGTCTAAGTCTCTACTTGGCTTTCTAATCCCCTTTTCCCAGGACTGCCTTACACTAAAGAAACTGGGAATACTGGCAGAAACATGTAGATAAACTGATAACTCTTTCTATTAAAATATATCTTCTAGTTTTTGAAGTTTTATGAAACATAGAAGTCTAGAAATCTGGGTTTGAATGGAGAATATCCTACAGAATTGGAAGGACCAGGACACTCATAAGAAAGGGAAGGGGGTGATTTTCCTGAAGAAATACGTTATGTTTAAAAAGGGCTCCCTACTTAAAGCGAAATGGGTTACAGTGTAAGCAACTTGTTTTTATTAAGGTGTTGTTAGCTTTTCAGGGTCTATTGGATTCCATAGAAAAATTCTCATCTAACCATGCAAGTAGAATCTATGCACTTTCTGCTATCATCAGAACAGCGAACCCTTTAAGTCTCCCTGGGTTTACTTTTGGAGATTTTCAGTTTGTCCTAATACTCAATTTATTTATTATTATTACTTTTAAATGTTTGACCTAATATTTTAAAATATATATTGCAGTAAGTTGAATATTTTATTTATTTAACATATTAATTACTTCCAGCATTTCTGAAGTTTTGCATGAGGGGTGAGACAGTTTTACTAAGTTCCTCCAGTCCATTTTTTTTTAACTCAATCCATAACCCAGGCTGGCAGGATTTGTAATCCTCCTTCGTTTATCTACCTAGAAGCTCAGATTAAGGCTTGCATTTTGAGGCCAGGCTAGGAATTCATGTTTGTATGAAACACACTTTCATGCATTTTCTACAATGCAACATTGACTGAAAAGTAGCTCTACCTGTTTCCTGCAGCTTTACAAGACTCAACACTCCATCAACTCTTGTACCACGCATGAGTGGCAATACTGCAATGGTAGTCAGTAGTGGCACTTAGCTTTAGCGGTGGTACTTGGGAAGCCGAGATAGGCCAAACAATGACAATAATAACAAAACGAAGAAACAAAATCTGTGGCAGCACTGAGTTTCTTGGTCAGCTCAGTCATAGCTGAGATCACTTAGTAGTAGGTGTCCTGAAGGACTAAACCACCAGCTGTAGCTGACATCTCCAAGGAGCTAAGGCTCCTTAGCATCCCTTTGAAAGGATCTTTACTGATGCAGTTCTTCCCCCTAGGGACTCTTTCTTACAGCCACTGACAACAGATTGTGTTATCTATGCTAATGTATAAGGCAGACGATATAATAGACATAATTTAACTTCTGTTTTATAATAGTTTTGCACAAGCTAAATTCCTTGTGATTTGCATCAGAGTTAAGATGTTAAGTCTTTATTAAAAGGAGCATACCTGTTCAGGCTCTGGAGCCCTTGTATGTCAATTCCCAGCAGAATCTTTCCCTGCTCTCCTGTTGCTGGCTGCATGTTTCTCCTACATGTCCTTGGAAAAGCTAGAAGCTTAACTGTGTTTGTCTTACTGAACTTAAATGATCTATACATTTACAACTCTTTCATTGTACCACCTCCCATAGGGCAGTAAGTTTCTTGAGAAATAGACATCAACAATATACCTTAACATCTGCAGACACAGCTTGCCTTTGAATATCAAAGTTATCAATTTTTCACATAACTATAAGCCATTTCTGCCAATCAGTTAAGACAATTAAGACAATTCTACTTGTGTGAAGTATTTTAACTTAAATGAAACCTCTTCCTGAAATGAACCATACTGTATTTAGGTAAAAATGCCAAACATCAAACATTTATTATCAAACATAAAATATTAACTATGGCTCAAAATATAAATATATGTAAAATATAAAAGACTAATCTGGAACACGTCTGAGTTAGGAGATGCCAACCACTGTCTGAATATCCAGGAGGCACAGACCTCCCTTTGAAGTCAAAATGCCTCTTATCCTTAATCAGGCTTTTACCCCCGATATTGCGGATTTTACTGGAGTAAACGAGTGGGCGTGGCAGTCATTCAGTTTGGTGGATAGATAATGATTCAGTTTCACACTGTATACAACCCGTGTACTGTCATTTCACTAGTAGAATACAATTCTGTCAGACATTTATATGCAAGTCAATATTGTTCCCAAGACCATATGAAAGCTGTTAGACCATGATCTATGTTAGGCCTATTTGCCCATTATGCCATGTTGTTTAAGTGACTGCAGGTTATTAACTCACTGTAACAGGAGTCCTCTCTCTGAGGCAGTTGATCATATCCATTTGAAACAAAAGACTGAGAGTTTTGGAGTTTCATTCTTTGTGTATCTTACTTACCCCTAGTACTTGCCATTGGTTAGGACATAACAACACAATACCAGTAGCTAATTTCAGTAATTCTCCAGCATTGCAGCAAAATAAAGAAATTCAAAAATAATCAGAAAGATACAGTCAAGTATATTTTATCATTGAGGGACAATTATTCCCTGTGACATGGCTGCCTGGAGTTTTCTCTGGGCATTAACATAGGTCAAGGCTTCATTACAGGAAGGCTTTATCTGCTGCATTCTTTACATGGTAGCCAATGTTTAAAATAAATTGTTGGAAAGTTGAAACTAAATCCTATGATTCTATTCTATTATAGCATAGGCTTATTTTTTTAAGTGAGAATGGATTTTGGAAAATTGTCAATGTCTCATCACAGAGGCACATAGCTGGTATGAGTCTCCCTGGTTTGCATACATTCAATCCCAGTGAGCCACTAATTTATGAAATCTATGCATACTAACCCTTTTAGTCTCAATGAGGTAGCTTCTGTTATTGTTTTTAGTCTGTAGAACAAAAGAGTTAAACCAAAAAGTTGGACACAGTAGAGCCAGAATTAAGAAAAACAAAAGAATGGAGAAATTTGTTTCCAGGGACATCACTTTTTGTAATCAAACTTATATATCTTCTGAAGAAAAAGAAAAATACAGAAACGTCTGATGAAATAATTAAGTCAAGAATCTGCTATATAAAAAGTACATAAATTGACATGAAGTCTAATCAACACTAATATACTGTTATTTAATAGATAGGTGATATATAGATGACAGATACATGATAGGTAGATTATAAGTATTGGATAGAAAGATAGGTGGAAATACATGCACCTACACATATAATAAGAATTATAGATAAAATATTTGACATTTGTTGTACTTTTTAAAAAGCTAAATAGCTTTTCTCTAGTCTTCATTGGGGCTAAACATTATGCAATTTCTGCTCCACTAATGTTTGAAAATCTGTATTTGAGATCCATTTAGTTTTTGTGTCTTCAATGATGCATTCTCAAGCTCTACCTAGTATGTGACAGAAATCAGGTTATCAACAGTTCCTTCAAACCACCTTTGTATGTCACTGCATAACCTATTACGTGCATTTGCTTACAGCTTTGAACCTTCACTGTCCTCACATAGAACATTGCTGTTGTGGCTTGAGCAGGTTCTCAGTGCTACATTTATCAGCCCTTTCCTAGTCCCAGTGCTCTCCATGAATCTCTTACATGACAGCCAGAGCTAGCCTCCAATGACCTCTCAGACTCCCGAGAGCATCTCATCCTCTGTGAATCCAGTTGTTAGCTTTCAGCCTTCATCTCTTAGCTTACTGAATAGCAGCAGATCATCTGTCTTTTTTACCCCCTACAGAGGAACAAAGTTATTTGGATTGCCCTAAAAAACATTCAGGAAGGACTTAACCGATAGTCACTTTTCAATCACTCTTCCTGTTTCAACACTTTCCCTTTGTACCTCTGTAACAGAAAAGTAACTCTGCTAATAGTCTACATATGAAACACGGGACTGATCAAGAATCAATGTCATCAAGGAGCCATTCAAAACTCCTTCCTTTTTGTAACCAGCCCCATTTCAAAAAGATACTGTACATTTATAAGAAATAAATTAATAGACATATTTTTTCCCTTTAGAAGATCAAACACACTAGCAAAACGTGCTCTTAAACATCTTCCTGTTTCTGTCTCCTGCTGGAAATACCACCACTGGCCTGCTTGGGATGACTTTGTACATTCCTGGCTCATTATTTCGAAATCCTGTTGGTGGCAGGGAAGTTGGAGAACCGAAAGGAGAAGATTAAAAGGCCAGCCAAAGTGAATCATCATATTCAAGCATTGTTTTAATCTAGGTGAGAAAGAGTAACTCTAAAAGGAGAAAAATGAAAATCAAAAGATAATGATAAAATAGTAGCTAGAGGATCACTTCACAGCTCACGAGTAAGGAGAACACGGAGCATTGTATTGAAGTTTCCTCACGCTCCTCCTGCCCTCTTCCCATCCTCCTCTCCCTACTTCCCTTCTTTCCTTATTCCCTTCCTTCTTTCCCTCCTTCCATTTTTCTCATTTTTATCACAGGAGTTTTCCAGAGATAGTTTCAATGGTGAATCTGTGTGGTACTGTGGATTTCTTTAATTTCCTCCACTGAGAAGCAAAGCATCAAATGTCCAGTATCAAACCCCAATCTTCAATGTCTGCCCTGCTCCCCCACCCTATGTGCCAGGTTCAAAGGCTCAGACCGCACTGTTTTTCCCCCCTTTGCCCCTAAACAGACTGAGGCTTCCCATGATTCTTCCTAATGCTCACATTTATAATCATCAAGACAATCTTCATACTTTTCTTGCTTCTGTGGGATATACAGAAAGTCTATATTACCCAGGATACCCCATTCACCGATGCAACCATTATCAAATTCTGGATCTCCAGAGCCTAGCTTAGATCTTCAGAGATGCAGTGCAGGATCATTTTCAACAGATGAACTCTGCATGAAGGGCTTTTAAATTTTGCAGCTTCTAAACTTGCAGTATCCCTTTGATGACTTCACACTCTAGCTATTTTTTTCAATCTTCCTGATGTTGGCACTTCCCTTGAGAGATATATTACAATACACACTGTGCCCAAGCTTAGATAATCACAAGTTCAGATATTTGTGAATATGTAGGCTCAGAAGAAAAATGACTAAAAGCAAGGGTTCTTGTCAATGAATCCTTAAGCACTTCAGCAAGCCCTCCGCCAATCTGTGTGTGCGAGCATTTGCTTTTCGATCACACAACTTCCTTTAGTGTTCATTTGCTTTGCCTTAGATGGGTTCCTTTCTCCTCTTTCATTTTAAAATTCCAAGACATTCATCAGAAACATTTTCTGATGTGAAGAAGAGTGAAAGATTGTGATACTTGCCATTCTTGAACATTGTATAAACTTGAACATAAAATTTTACGTTTCTGGAGAGAAAGGTGAAAAAGTCTAGGAGAGTGAGTTTTTTATGTTCATTTCCCTCCCACTAGGAACATGAAATAGTTAAAAAAAAAAGTCTATCCTGAATACTTTGCAGAAAACTCAGGATCTCTTGAAGGAGCTAGGTCACTTTAGTGACTCGCTCAGTAAACATACCTGCAAATATGCATAAAAAGAAAGCTTTTTTGTTGTTTATTTTTGAGGTTGTAATTCAATTGCCTTTCTCTCTTCCCTATACTTCCTCTATACATCCTCTGCTGACTCTCCTTCTAATTCATGGGCTCTTTCTCCATCAATGGTTACTGCATATATATACTAATTTGTATATTACTGACTATTGCTTGTATAATCCATATAAAGTGGCTTGTATGTATGTATACAAGACTTGACACCAGACAACCAATTGGTATTGCTCTTCCCTGGGCAAGGCCACCTTTCCCATTCCTGGCTTTTATCAGTTGCTTACAGTTTTCTGGAGATTTCAGACCTCATGAGCTTTACCCAGTCCAGTTCTGCGTGTTCATAAGTCATCTTTATTCAGCTCATGTTAGGACAGCCTCTCTCTCTCTCTCTCTCTCTCTCTCTCTCTCTCTCTCTCTCTCTCTCTCTCTCTTTCTCTCTCTCTCACACACACAGAGCTATTCTTCCTATATAATACAGGTTAATCAATAAAATATTCATTGTATCATAATGACAAATATAATAAAGTTGAATGATGTAAATAACCTACTTCAGTGGATATCACTGTAAATGCAGATATTTGTTTCTGGAATGACTTATTTAACTGTGAGAAATTACAATCATAGATCACAAAGTGTGGAATGTTGTACTACCTTTAATATACTCTCTTTAAATATTTAGTCATCACAAACGATGGTTTCCTTGGCATGGATGATAGGAAGGCAATCTGAACATTTTTATTGAACATCTCCTAGATTCTCAGTTTAAGTTTGGCTTCCCTGACTGTGCAGCAGCTTAAACAAAAGCAGTTAACTATCCTACCATGTCAGCAGTCTCTCTTGTCATATTGCACTCTATGAAGCTTCACTTGAACTACTTTAAATCAGATATCACTTTTTAAAAAACCCTCATTACTAAAAGCTCCTCTTATACCTTAGATGGTCCTTTATTTGAACAAGAAAATGGATGTTTGTCACTTTTGAACTTACAGAAACAACTTACTAATTGCCTTTTGGTCTGTATTGCATAGAAAACTATAGGTGTCCTTAAGACATACTTTGATTCATAGATCTCAATACTTTGAGTGAAACAAAGTACATGTAATAATATATGACATCATTTACATGCCATCACTCCAACATGAGTAAATGTACACATATATCTTTATGACATTTTGCATAATGCAGAATCACTATATATAATCTGAATGGGATTAGAAATACTGTTGTGAGAACAATGACTATAGATTTCACTTATAAATAAAAATTAAAATTCTGAGCCTTCTTTCTTCTAAAAAGTTTCTTCCATTTTTCCCCACAATTTCAAAGCCTCTTTTGTGGAGACACTTCACTCTATGGACTGTAGAAAGTTCTGCTATGTCCTGTTAGATACTGGCTTTGAGGCTTCAAGTGTGAAGTTTGCTTTATTAATTCTGTCTGTTTGTTCATTTTAACATCTATTTAAGACTCTGAATAACTTTCACTCGAATTGTTTTGTTTTTAGAATGAATCCCTAATGGATACATTTAAGAAACTTTCGACAGTATCATTGTAGCATTATTCACATGATCTTTATTGTCAAAACATGAATAGAGAAGGTATGTGCAGAGATATATAATTTTGTGATGAAGTATAGCATTTGGAAGTCTACTAGGCCTGTGCCAAGACCTCCCACACATAGAGTTTACACCTGTGTCCACCAGCTTTGTCTGTGATTTTCTTCTGTAGGGTAGTCAGAGGGAATCACTTCAGTGTGATTAGGTCTATCCAGCTCTGGGTAACCTGAAGTCCAAAAACCATAGGAAAGGCCTTGTATGGTCTCGTCATGTTTCCATGGTAACATTTGTGATGGAGAGTTAAAGAACTTATGATACCCTCGTTTCAGTAAGAAACAGAGCCAACTAAGGACTCAAGTGACTAGGTCCAAACCATTGACTTCTACGACTTCACTTTGAATCCCACATTTAAATGTCAAGTCTGACAAAGAATTCTTTGTCCTATAAAAGTGAAACTGATGCTTTAAGTACTTTATTCTTCCATCAGAAGCTAAAGTCTGGTGAATACTTCTTAGCAACAAACACTGTAAAGTATGCTAACATTGTACTCCAGTTTTATCTTGTTTTCTTTGTATGATAGCCCAGAAGTGTGTATTCATATTTTTCTCCAATTTGGAAATGATACAGATAAGACCGTATAAAAGTTAAAAAACTTTCCTAGCTTGTGGATAGCATATCTGGAATTAATTCAAATTCTAACTCTTAATGTTTGTTCTCATAATCCCAACATGATTCCAGCTTATAGTGTCTTAAATACTAAATTAAACAATAACAGATGTGTACCAAATTTTTTCTCCTTTTTTTAACAAGGGGGAGAAGAGAGAAAAAGAATTCACGGACATGGAGAGGGCTCTTAATTTTTCAAATACGTAAAACTTGTTAATATTTTAGCATTTCACAAGCACACAATATAATACATTTGATTACAATTTGCATCACAGAGATTCAAGCTACACAGACACTGTACCAGCACTTCTGTCAGTGCTGGATAAGTATATTTTGTTAGTGTTCTATAATTTTTCATAACATTCATTGTAGCCAGGCCATGAATACACACAGTTTCAACTACTACAGAGGAAACTAGAGTCTGGAATCAGAGCTGCCAAAGATAAGCAGCAAGAGCTAGAGAGCTTTGATGTCAAACTGATGCTGACATTTGAGTTGAGAAACCTATTCCTTTATTTTTTGACTTCATTAATCATATTTAAACTAGTTGTGGCTGTAATAAGGCATTTCTTGTGGATTACAGAAATGAGGTAATGCTGCTACAGCTCAACATGTATCTTTAATGGACTGTTATCCAAATGCCTAAGTATTTGACTCTGTCAGAAGGGCTTTAATGTCCTTCATTGTGCCAACTCAGTTGCTGTCACCCTTGACAGATCCTAATTGGGATTAATTTAGTTATGGGTGACAGACTAAGCTGAAGCAGTAGCCTGTATTCTGTCATGGATCCAAACTAGTTATGAGGTTTGCTTCTCCTGCTTCAGGCAAAGACTTCGCTGACTCTACAAGGGACACAAGAGTACTTGCCAATTCTTTCTTTCATTGTCCTGACTTAATATAACCTCTCTTTCTAGGGTGACCCAATTAAAAATTATATATTGCAGAGGTATTTGGCATTGTAGTAATAAATATGTGTTCTGCAAATTTTTAATCACTTGCCTGTCTGTATTAGTCCTTTAATTATTAATAAAGTGAAATCCATTGATTTCCTCCAGTTGTTCGAACATGAGTCTGACCTAATCCTGCCTGGGGCTTGAAGGGTTCTGAGATGAAGAGCAAATCCTTGAGCTAAACATTAATTTTGTTGGATTTAAACATTGTTGTGTTTTTATCCCTAAAGGAGTCTACCCTTTTGTCCTCTTGATTCTGAATATGCAGAAGTATCAGGAACCTTGGCCTGTTTCATGTTATACATATAAAGCAAATCTTAGGCAAAGCACACTAAATATGTCCTTTCTTATTCTGATAAGGGGTTCTCTTTTAATATGAACTTTAATGTAAATTAAAGTACCTTTTATTAACACTGCATTTTCATACTTTACATGTTGGAAAGACTTTATATAGTTTCAAACCATGGTCAATAACACATTTAGATGTCCCCTTTTCAAGTTTTTCTAATGAAATCTCATTTTATTTAATTTTCCTTTGTTCATTGACATAATATCGATTTAAAGGAGCTTATTTGGTTGATCTATAGAAATTGGCTAATATGTCAGTTTCTTTTCTCAGTCTCTCATGGCATTCAAAGTCATGCTAGTGTGCATGACAGAGTTCTCTTCAAATGAAACTTTTGGAAAAGCAGACATTACACCTTCAGACAAGATAACAAGCTACAAGTTTAAATACAATTTTATCCTATCTATACAGATTGTTTCTCAAAGACAGAAGACAGGAAAAAAAACACTTCATAGCAATATTATCTACAAAATGACTAGTGTTTAATATATTCGTTAAAATTATGCAAACTCATTTATAATGACTTCAATATCATGTTTCATGGTATATATTTGTGATGATGACTGCCCTTGATGATGACTGTGATGATTTCATATATTTCAATTCTTCTATATTTGGGAAATTTATTACAATCTTTATATTGTCTATAGTGTGACCAAATATCATGTAATGTCATCTCACATACCTTGATGTACTTCATAATTATTAGCTACTCAGAATTTAATAGAAACCTTTGGTCATGACTCACAATCAAGTTCAGAGTTTCTTTCTTTCTTTTTTTAACTGCAACATGATTAGAGAATGTTATATATAAATATCTGGTTTATTCCTATCTAAATTGGATTTTAAAACCTTATAGTTAATGTAAATATTTACAATTAGAACCTGAAATCTGGAATGTTAAAAGTGTTTATTTCACAAACAGTAGTAAAATACTAGTATTTTTTTAGAGCTACAGTCTTGAACCAAGTAGTGAACCCTCATAGCTTTTCCTAACCCTAAGTATCAGGGAATTCATTTCCAGCACTGTACTAGTATTTCAAAAGCAATTGTGATTATAGTAACTTCAAAGCAGCAAGCACTTTAAGATGGGCCAATGGAGGTTGGCATCCGTCTTCCATAAAAAAGCAATCTTGCTTTTCCCTGCTGCCACTTAGAAGGGCTTCCTTAGGGACCTTGTTAGATGCTTTCATGTGAGGACCATTTGACCCACTTCTGATTAGCGTGCAGGTTTTCACCATAGTGGCTTTTGGGAGGGAGATGCTGTTGGCTGGTCGCCTCCCTCCACTTGAAGTGAAAGAAAATTCTCAGTGGAATATATTAAGGATATAAAAGGAAAGAAGAAACACCAGTTAAAAGATGTGCAAAGCATGGAACTACTATTAAAACCCCAATGAAAACATTTATTGGTGCTGAGTATTATGAGGACAAGAGAGTCAACTTCCCGGTTTTCTATTTGTGCGCTATTGAGTTTTGCTTTCCCATTTCTTTCTTTCTTTTTTGCTTTTCACAGCATTTTAGGAATAGGCTGTTTAAAAGATGCAAGAGAAAATGACTAGCTCATTTCATATTGGTCTTACCTGCTTTTTATCCTGAATAACCCTTCACATCAATGTCTCTCTACTTTCTCTCTCTTAAATACTGGGTTATTAATACTTTCAATGTGTCATTATAAGTTTCATAGGGTTACATATGGAAATAGTATTTCTTATGCTGTAATCCAGTTTTTTTTTCTGTCTTACACTCCTCTGTCTCCATATAAGGCTTCCATGGTCTAATTTTCCATTAGCATAGGTTGGCTTTAATATAACTGAGCATATATCATGGTGAATTCCATCCACAGTGCTCAACTACACTTTTCATTCCTCCTACTTTATTTCTTTAAAAACCACAGCTGTTGCTAGGATAACAAAAGTGATATTGAATAACTGCTTAAGCTTTCACCTTCCCGGAGGGGTGAGGAGCAGCAGGTAGCATAGCCCCACCCCCAAACCAGATGTTACTTTATTAAAAATTGAACATTTTGGAGGGAGTAGGGGGAAATTTATGCTTTAGACTGTAAGTAGGAATTTGAAATACTGAGAATATGAGTTGGGCAGGCTCAGCATTGAGATACAAGCTTTGCTGCCACTTACGACTAATATTTACTTAAATCAAATTTATGTGTGTGGACTCCTAAAATGCCTAAAGACAATTTTAGATATAAAATAATTGCCACATTCAATGATGAATTCAAAAAGTTTTTTTTTTTGATTGTTAGCTGTTTAGTTAGTTAGTTAGTTAGTTTAGTTAGGTAGGTAGGTAGGTAGGTAGATAGGTAGCTCTTGTTTGTTTAGGCTTTGAGTACAAAGGCACCTGTTTATGATTGGATAGTAACTAAATGTAACACACTATAATAACACATTGGTCTGTCTGTGAGTGTATGGATGTTAATGATGACCAGATTATTCAATTATTACTGGCATTTTAAAGAAATTGAGTCTGCGATACGTGATCACTTAACTACTATTAGTTTATGCCATTTTAAGCTGTGTGCATTATATTTTACATAGATTGTTTTATGTTTCTTTAAAGGCATCCAATATGGTTTTCCTTTCTAGGAGATACATAGTCCATAGCTTTAAAAAAATAGTATAATTTTGGCAATGTTTGATTTATTTTTTCAATTTAATTTAGGAAATATACTACGATTTTTAATCACCAATAAATCATTCCTTAATAATTCAATGCGTTGATATATAAATGATCAGTGTTTTCAAATCTAGCAATACAGTTTTAAAATCAAACCTGAGAAATGTGTCAAATGTTTTTATTTTAACCCATCTATTCCATCATTACAAATCTGAACTTTTTCCTTGTTTGTTATCAGACATACCTTGGGGGCGTTGCTTCTATTTTTACATCGTGGTTAGATGAGAGTCTTAAGGTAGAAAAATTGGAAATTAAATTGGAAGTTAAAACTATGCAGTCTTATGTTCATTCTATAGCATTTTAATTATTACTAAGTTATTTTCATCTTTTATGTAATCAGATTGTTTCGAGCCTTCTAATTAACTTAGGATCACATATACTGACAAAAGCCAGATTACACAAAATACCAATCTTCCAAATTCCTGGGAACTTCACTTGTATGATTGCTTTAGTTCAATCTAGATACTATTGGGTGAAATTATACAGACACATTTATCTTCAGTTGCATGTACTTATCCCTTGTGCATCTTTCTAGGTTTGTATCTGCTTTTTCTACAGTCCTAAATATCCTTAGACACGACCATCTTGTTAGATTTGGCTGTAGGTAGAAAACAGACATTGATGGCATCAGTTATATGGCTGTCAACATCCAATGAGGATGGAGAGTTGAAATCTTACAAGTAGTCAACAAATTTACATATCTTGCCAGTTTAATGTATCTTATTAGGCAAACAAAAAGGGGTTTAGTTGGTCAACTTGTTGTATGATAGTGTGAAATATGAATGCAAATATCATTAATTGTCCTCTGAGTAACAATTGGTGAATTCGTCTTTGGAATTCTACAGGAAAAATGAATTCATATAGAAATGCTATGACAAGCTTAGATTCAATATAAATATATGTAAAAATTGCAGCGGTTTCAGGCAGGGCATGGAGGTGTGTGCCTTTAATTCCAGTACTAGTCAAGTAGATCTCTGCGACTTTGAGGTTAATTAGTCTGGTTTGAATAGGGAATTCTGGGCCACATATTAATCCCCTGCTTTAAATGGATGTCTCTCTGTGTGTGCATGTATGTGTGTGTATGTGTGTGTATATACTGTTTTCAATTATCTAGAATATTGTATTCAGATAATTGAATGAAACTATCTATATGGTTACACTAATCAGAAATAATCATTTCTTTAGAGGAGTGTTTCTCTGGAATAGTCCCATCTTTATGAGCTGCATCATCATGTCCACACTTACCTAAGGAAATGTGTCCATTTTTTTTTATTTATCAGTTCAGTTTGGAGGTGGATTTGGGTATATGAGAATATACTCAGGTATTTTTATTTAAAGAGATTCTGAATAAGAGATTGCTTGATGACCATCTAGAAATTTCTTGAGCAGCTATATAACCTAGAAAATACAGATGTCTTCCATCAGTAAGTAAATCTGGGATGTTAAGTGTAAATTGCTGAGTGGTAGTACCCAGTCAGTAGATTCTGAAGATGATGGCAGGCTGAGGAGCTAAATCTTTATTGTATTCATTGTATTCAATGAGGGTATTTTGCTCCGCAAGTTTAGTATGAAGGGGAAGGAGGAGGGGGAGAGACAGTGTGTATCATTCTGTATTTTTCTAGCTTAAAATTATTTACTGAATAATATTATTTTTATGAAGAACTTCCTTTTAATGCTTAACCAAACTTGTGGATGTGTGTTTTTATTAAGTCTCTTGGTAATGACTTTTATGAAAGACAGCTCTTACAAAAGCAGCTAGAATTAATAAAAGTTATTTTTTTCCTTATAAAAATTAAATGTTACTCTTGTGTCAGAAACTAACAAAGCTCATTTAGTGCTTCTTTGGAGTTGATTATTTATACATTGCTTAAGGGCTTCCCTGAGAAAATAAATCACCAATTTGATTCTTTTTTTTTTCTGTTTCCATTCTTCCAGCTCTCATTATATATAGACAGCAAAGAAATATTGAACCTTTTGCACGTCTGTAATCCCAGCATGCAGGAAGCTG
>NW_022196894.1:71345104-71357775 GCF_008632895.1 Mastomys coucha | reverse complement strand
TAAAAGTTGAGAGCCCTGGAAGCAAAGGAAGGAAGGAAGGAAGGAAGAAAAGAGGGAGGGAGGAGAAAAGAAATTAAAACAAAGGAAGGAATGCAGGAAGAGAGAGGGAAAGAGGGAGGGAAGGGAGTGAAGACAATATATAAAGTAACAGTGTTAAATTTTCTAGAAATCAGTTAAGATGGTTAACTTTACAATGATTTATTTACATATTTTAAATGAGCTATGCAGAGATAGTTTTGGGGGGCACATTAATTCCCTTAGTACTTAATGTTCTCTGGAAAAATCTTAGCTCATGCGGTGACTAAAGGACACATTATCCTGTGATTGATAACTTTTATCCTGACCTTATAGTCACAAAACATTTTATAGAATTTTTCTAAAAGTTCTTTAAATAATAGATGAATAACAAAACCATTTCTTTTGATATTTTCAGTCACAATTAATTTCAATTTCAAACATAAAAACTAAAATCTGATTGCTAGCACTAATTTCAAATTGTGTCTCTTAACATTTCAGTACAAGCAAATGTTATATTCCTGAAGGTCTTTGAGTCTAAGGCAGTCAGTCCTGCCTGAGATGTAGACCACTTATCCACATGTGGATTGATTTAAATGCCAGGGCACTGACTGACACTTCTATAGCATGTAATGATTCTAAATTGAGGCCATGCATTCCTTTATGAATAAGTCTACATATGGTCGAAGCATGTGTATCTCAGTCTTCTTTGCTTTTTTTCTTTAAAAAAAAATCTTCCAGAAGTCTTAAACATTGTCATCATTAAAAGTACTTCATATGCCTGTATATCTTTATTATTCAAAAAATATGAGGCTCAGAAATGCAAAGTAGGCTGCCGAAATCTCATAGTTCTAGAGGACAGGTTCAAACTGGTAGTTAATTGCCTTTGGATCTGGTAGCTACCTATATGCATGGCTTGGATATCGAGACAGAGAGAAATGGGCGTATGTGTCTGTGTCAGAGGGGAAGTGGATATGCAGGTAACAAAATGATGTAACAAGGGTTGGAAGCACTGAAATATATTTTTACAAGGATTGACTTTTATATTTTTTTTAATCTATGTTTTTTCTGAGCTGGTAGAGGGCAGAGAGGGTATTGGATTCTCTGGAGATGTGGATGCTGAGAATCTAGCTGTGTCCTTTAGAATGCAGCAGGTGCTCTTAATCAGTGAGCCACCTCTCTAGTTCCTTAGAAATGATTTTTTGCTGTCTTTTCCCTAGTATTTTCACTTGTGGTCACTTTAATAATCTAATTTGCCTTTTAAAATCATCTCCTTTTTCAAAAATGATAGCCTTCACTTGACAGTCTCTCAATGCCTTCTGCAAATCACCCAAGATAGTAAATTCTAACGAATCAACCAAAATTATTGAAATGTTTCCATTGCTTTAAGCACACCTTGAGTAAGTATTGATTGAATTTCTGAACTGTTTTGTGTCTTTCCATAGCTATTATAAATGATGAATGATATGAAATCAACCAGGCATTCTTCTTGAGTCCTAGAGGGGCCTCATTAAGTAAATCAAATATCAGCACAAACTGACTAAAAATAGATTGATAAATTCACATTAAAGATTGAAAATCCTTAGGTGTTTGCCTTTTGGGGTGCAGTGCTGTACATATACCACACCTGCCTCATCTCTATAGGTTTTCCTTGTATGGTTTTTGTTGCATATGGTCAAAGGTGGATCAAAAATAATATAAGAAATGAACACGTCATGGTTTCCAGACCATTCTGAGTAACTCAAAGATGCTCAGATCTCTCCTTTTGCTCATGAATTATCTATTATCCAAATTATACTCTAGCATACAATAGTGGCCTGCTAGTAGACATGTTATTTGACTGATTATTACAATACTTCAGAGTATTAAAGCTTGTGACTCTCAGTGGTTTCAAATAGTCAATTAGGATGTTAGAATGCATTTTCCAAGATAAGGGCACCTACTCTTATTGTAATATTGAAATTTATGTTTCAAATTTTTGAAATATTCTTTCAATATTTCAAATTTTTTTTTGAGACAGGGTTTCTCTGTGTAGCCCTGGCTGTCCTAGAAATTACTCTGTAGACCAGGCTGGCCTCGAACCCAGAAATCCATCTGCCTCTGCCTCCCAAGTGCTGGGATTAAAGGCGTGCACCACCACCACCCGGCCAATTTTTCAAAATTAAATATTGAAAATATTTAAATAGCATATCTCTTTTTAAGTAAAAACTATATTTAACTGTCATTGGGACGACTGTTTTATATTGTGCTTGCTTAAGTGATTGGCTTATTGCAGTTCACGAACATTTTCCTGGTAGTTAGAAGACATAGAATGCATGAAGTTATTAGCTCAATGCATGTTTCTTTTTATTCTTTTTGTTTGTTTGTTTGTTTTGTCTTTGTTTTTTTGTTTTTGTTTTTGTTTTTGTTTTTTGTTTGTTTTTTGAGACAGGGTTTCTCTGTGTAACCCTGGCTGTCCTGGAACTCATTCTCTAGACCAGGCTGGCCTCGAATTCAGAAATCTGCCTGCCTCTGCCTCCCAAGTGCTGGGATTAAAGGCATGCGTCACCACAGCCCTCAATGCATGTTTTTAATCCTTCCCCCAGTTCTAGAAAGAATGGATTGAGATCTTCTTTTCATACATAAAGAAAACTAAGGCAGTCTTTAGCTGAGTGCTCACGTCCTATATCGACTAATAGCATAACAAGTTCATCTGTTTTCTAATTCCCAAACCTCCACTGATAATCTATATTCCATACTCTGTCCAGAGTGTTAATATGATTAAGCAAGAGGCTTTTGTCGTCTTTAATGGAAGAGTCTGTACACTCATATAGGGCTTATGGATGGTTTTTAGTTTTTGGTCCTTTTCCCCCCATACAAACCAAGGACTGGACAGAAATACAAGTATTTTAAAAATAGATTAATGGCTCTAGATACCTCATGTTTTTGTTTAGATTGCTATTTCAGCAAACTCTGTAGTTTATTAAAGAAAAGTACAACTTTGAATGGATTGTGAGTTTTATACTTCACTTAATTTCTTAGGGATATACTATTTTGGGAGTATTTGTATTGCTTAATTTAAGAAGAAAATTATAATCATTCACAGGGCAGAAAAGAGCTTCCTTTTTACTACCTTTAGGCAATGTATCTTTTTTCATAAACCCCAAACTAGACATTAAACATTTTCAGAACAGAGGCAATGTATATTTGTATTGCATTATATACATGCTGTCTACAATTCAGGATTTTACCGAAGGCTTACTAAATTAGACTTCACACCTAAGCCACTTTGAGAACAACCATATCCTGTAAGTGGGGAGACATGCATTTATTGGCCACATAGAAGGGTATATACTTGATCTTTGAAGCCTTCAGAAAGGTTTGAGTCATGAAGGGAAATCAGAGAAGAAGTCTGGAAGTAGTAGGAAAGGGTAGAACAAATGTTCTTAAGATACTAGATTAAAAGAAACAAATACAATTTATACATATTCTAATGTATAACATGAAATTTTGAAAAGGTGTATTGTGGAAGAATTAAGCGAGTCTCAGATATTTATTTTTGTAGTAAGAACACATAAAATCTGCTTCCAACATTTTCAAGTATGTAGTTCATTCACTGTAGTCAACACGTTGTACAAAAAGATGTCTGATACATATTTCAGCTGTCCCACAGAAATTTTGTAGCATCTGGACAACAGTTTCCTAATTGTTCCCACAACATGGCCTTTTCCATGCTCTCTTTCTGTGAGTTTCAATCTATAGATTCCTCATACAAGCAAGACTGTGCAGTATATGAGTCTATGTGCCCGGATTTCTTCATTTAACCTATAATATCCCCCAGGTTTTATCTGTTTATACATGTCACTACAAAAGTTTGGATTTCTTTCTTTTTCAGGGGTGAATTACACACATACCATTTTTCCTTTACCCATTCATTCAATTACATATCGGGCTTATTACATATCCGTAAGCCCAGTACCACATATCCTCTTGTCTACAGTGAGTGAACTAAACTGAACATTTGATTGAAGTATCTCTTTGTCTACTAATTATATCAGTTAGGATGTGGTCCACTTGAACACGGTGCAAAAGATTTGTTTTATAATAAATCTGAGTAAGGCCAGTGTTTAAATCAGGCTGAGTGAACAGGGCTTTTGTTTCCTTCTGAGATCACCAGTAGGAATTCAGCATTCCATGTTGGCAATTTACTTACAAAGAGTCAACATTTGCTAGAATGAAAACAAAACAAAACAAAATTGAAAATTCTAGCAAGTGGGTGGATCCAACGAATGGGGCAAGGTAACAGAAACACCTCATGGCTACAAAGAAAGACCCAATAAAAGAAAATAAATACTTTAGTAGAGTGAGATTGAAAGAAAAGATGTGACAATCTCTATATAGGATATCATTCCTAATGGGATCTTGATTTTAAAATAAGCAATAGACATAGGGAATTCATTAAAATGGAGTAAAGTCTTGTGTAATATGATATTTCATAAGTGAGTTTATGGGCATAGTTCCACTCTATAAACATGAAGTGTGTATGTATGTATGTAAGTAGACAAACCATAGTTTGGGTTGTTTACATGAAACAGATAATTTTGTGATTACATTTCTGATTCTGTGTCATTTACAGCATTTTTTTCCTGTAGTTGTTGGACAACAAGCACAGACATTTTAAGAGTCTACAGATGCCATAATTAAAGTTACTAATCAGTGTAGAAATCAACATATAAATAACAAGAAGACATAAAGGTCAGAGAAATGGTACAACATCACCATGCAATCCTGCTTGCTTTAACAGAAAGAGCCTTCTGCAGTTCAAAGCATATCATTCTTTGCATATGTTAAAATAAAATACAAAAAAAAAAAAAAGAAAATTCTCTCCAAATGATTAATGTAACATTTTGCACAGGACATATGGATACTCTTACATTTTAGTGGAGGAATGGAGACTTACCTGGAATCAATTATGGGAAATTTGGCAAAATGGAAGGGAGATATTCATTTATTTTGTTTTATATATAAATATAAATATAAATATAAATAAATATAACATATAAATATATAATTATAAATATATATATATATATATATATAAATCATACTTGTTTCAGGCTTTTAAAAAATCCTCAAAAAATAAGGTATGAGTAATTTCTATCAATAAGTATTAATTGCATTAAAATAATAACACAATAAAACACTCGACCCCCAGTTTGAAGAACTCACTTTTTTTTTCATTATTTTTTAACATTATTATTGTTTTCTTTTTTTATTAGATATTATCTTTATATACATTTCAAATGTTCTCCCTTTTCCTGGTTTCCCCTCTGAAAAAAAAATATTCCCTCCCCCTTCCCCCTACTCATCAACCCACCCTGCTTCCTGGCCCTGCTATCCCCTACACTGGGGCATAGAACTTTAACAGGACCAAGGGCCCCTCTTCCCATGAATGACCGACTAGGCCATCCTCTGCTACAAATGCTGCTGGAGCCAGGAGTCCCACCATGTGTGCTCTTCGGTTAGTGGTCTAGTCTCTGGGAGCTCTGAGGGTACTAGTTAGTTCATATTGTTCATCCTAAGGGGCTGTAAGCCCTTCAGCTCCTTGGGTCCTTTCTCTACCTCCTTCATTGGGGACCCTGTGCTCAGTCCAATGGATGGCTGTGAGCCTCCACAGGAGACAGCTATATCATTCTCCTGTCACCCAGCACTTACTGGAATCCACAATAGTGTCTGGGTTTGGTGATTGTATATAGAAAGGATCCCCAGGTGGGGTAGTCTCTGGATTGTCCTTCCTTCAGTTTCTGCTCCACATTCTGTCTCTGCAACTCTTTCCATGGGCATTTTGATCCCCTTTCTAAGAAGGATCGAAGTATCTACATTTTGGTCTTCCTTCTTGAGTTTTTTGTGGTCTGTGGATTGTATCTTGGGCATTCTGAGCTTCTGGGCTAATATCCACTTATCAGTGAGTGCATACGATGTGTGTTCTTTTGTGATTGGGTTACCTCACTCAGGATGATATTCTCCAGATTCATCAATGTGTGCTGAGGAACACTTGAGGGCTGGCATCTTTTTGTCCTGAAATTTACTTGTACTCTTCTTTATTGAAGCTCCTCCTCCCACATGCATTACTTGCATTTCCTTTGCAGATATACACTTCTCCAACAGCAAACCTCCCAGACTTGCTACTTACCACCTGCCCTATGAAATCATGAGATTTTTGAAGCAGTGTTCTTTGTTAGCACACCTTTGCTTCACCAGTGGATCTTTATATATCACAAAGGATCTAGTTCTTACTCTTTTACCCTAGGTCAGAGTAGTCACACATAGCATATAATTAATAAGACTAATAAAGAAAAAATGATTGAATGAATGAACATCTTGCTGCATATATGATATATGTTGTACAGATGCATGATGATTTGGATTTGAAATTTTATTTTTTAATTACAAACCTATTCTTTTCATGAAAATAAAATAGTATCTTATAACTTACTCTGCAGGAAATATTTAAGTTGTATCAATAAATGGAGATGTGTTTGATTAGGGAAATGTTTGATTAGGGAATTGCTACAATAATATTTATTTCTTCAAGCTCTACTTTTGATTATGCCTTATAGAGGACTTAAGCCTTTCAAGTGAACATGTAGCAATGTTATTCTCTAGGTAAATATTATTGTGAGGGGAATAGAATACAGTCAGAATTATAATTACTTAGTTTAGCATAACTTATATATATGTGTATGTGTATATATGTTTATACAAATATTATTAAAAATAGTTTTTACATACAAAAGGCTTTTAAATTTAACAAGTCTTTCAATAAAGTCAAGATTCTTAGACAAACTTTGATAGAAAAGGAGTACAGTTTGAGTTGTCCAATAATTTTTAGTTGTTAGATCTAGTCTTGAGTGCATCTGGACCAGGATTTCACCATTAATGAAAACTGATTATCCCTGGTCCAGAAACTACAGAGTCCAATAGATCTTCAACTGGGGAGGGAACATCATATCTATCTCCTTGTTTCCATGAGGGGACTTAAGTTAGGGTAGGTTGTGTGCATCCTATCACAATTGCTGTGAGTTCATATGTAAGAATGCCATGTCCTTTGAAAATAGTTGCCTTGAAGATTTATACCTCTGTCCCTTCTTTAAAGATTCCTGAGTCTTAATGGGAATAATATAGTATCATAAATATGGAAAGATGAATAATAAAACAAGAAGTATTAACCGGGTAGGAAATGGGAGGGCAGGGAGGAGGAAGGAATATGGGGAAGGGTAATTAACATTAAAGATCTTTTAAGCCATATGGAAATTTATCTCCAAAATATATACATATATACAAACAAAACCCCCTTCAATGAAGTTACCCCATGTTGGTATGAAAATATCTTAAGAAGATACCACATACTATCAAATAAAACTCCCAGTCCTACAAATGGAACTACAAATGGGTTACCTTTTTATCAGCTGTTGGAGTGCTTTCACATAGAATCTCCAACACAGACTCACTCCTGGTAATCCTTTAGAACTTGAAAGTAAAATCTTATTGCTAAATCACCACTTAATGAACCATAAACAGGGAATCAAAGGGGGAAGATTCATTCTTATTAGCTAGCTTTCATATTAAAGAAGGCGCTATACACACTACCAATGGAGAAAATTAAGCATCAATCTTACCCAACTGTGAACTCTGTGAATTAAGATGTACTGATTGGTTCAACAGTGGCATCACTATTATGAGAGTGAGCACCTAATGTCTGGCTGAATTTATGGGCTGCTCCACAAGATGGAGTTCAGACCTGTCACTGTTAATGAGACTGAGAACCAGAGATTAGATTGGTCATAGATACTTACCCATAGGCAGATACACACAGGCATATCACACAACCCAATAGTTGTGCTAAATAGACATTTTATTAAAATGACTCTATGATTTATTGCTTTACCCATAAATACAACCATTCTCAACTCTCAACAGAGAGCTGCTTCTTACACTAGATCAGAATAACACAGATGCACAATTGCTCAACATGCAGAGAATATCAAACTTCAGAGTACTCAGCTCTAAATGAGGAATCCATTTCATCACTACTCTTTAAGAGAGAGCTTTTCAGAGAACTTGTAAACTCATATGCTCAGTTCCTTTGGCCAGCCAATGTTCTAAAAGACTTCCCTTTCTCCAGTCCAACTATGCCCAAGCTGGGATTCCAGTTGTATGTTGCTGTGTTCAGTTGTTTATAGAGATTCCAGATATCTGATCTTAGGTCCCTATGCCTGTGCAGCAGCACTTTTATAAATGACATTATCCTCCAAGCCCTGTGATGCTACTATATAGAATAACACAGAAAGGAATATGAGCTACTTCTGAGACTGATATTCGGCAATAAACCATAATAAAATTACATAAACTAGGAAGATTCCTAGGACACTAATTGATTGGATTAGATAGAATCACTGCAGTCCATCATTGAATTGTTGTTAGACATACATGCTTATACAGATTTTACCTTATTGATAAAGGAATAAAAATTTTCAAAAACATAAATTAATGTATCAATGGTTTTCTTGGTTTGTAGACATAGGTTTTTGAATAATATTTTTTAATAATGTGAACTAATATACATTTTCCACATTTGATATAACAGGAGTAATAACTAGAAATCAATTACAGTAAAGTAATAACTATATTCATTCATTCATCCATTTATGTACATATATGTGCATGTGTGGATAGAAGCAACAAAAGAGTATCAGATATATCAGAATTGATGGAATTGTGGGGATTTTCAAGAGAGAAGTCTCATTATAAAGGTAATGGGATACAAACTCTGTTCTTCAATGATTGTAGCAAGTACTTCCAAAGCTAAATCATTTCCAGATCCTATTCATTATTTCATGCAATGTTTGATATGAACTTACCTTAAATAGTTCTTTTGGAGGGGCAGAAAGTTTACTAGTAGAATGGTCATGTATTTTCTGAGGTAAATCACCACTGCCTGGTTATCCTTTTTATCATTTGAAATAGCTTCTTCAGTTACTCATATACATTTATAATCAAATACACTCACATCTAACCAGTATTAGATTTACTTGTTGAGAATATGGTTTCTATACCAAGACAAATCTGGAAAATAGTACTATATCTCTCTAGTATAGCTAATCATTGTGCAGTGTCCATCAGCTGATCTTGATGGAGAATTAGGCGAAATACAAAAGAAAGATGATCATGTGAAAATGAAGAGCTTAGACATCTGAGTACTAGCCTAAAGGTCTTCCTATCATTCTTGCAGCATTTACGTTTTGTATCTGGAGATAATTCAGGTGAAACATGAGGTAATTAGGACTAATCCTCATGGCCTCCTGCTGGCCTGTTGCCTCCTAGGCCACTTGCTAAACCAAACTATTTTCATAAGCTCACAGAGACAATCAGATTTTACAGAACTGACAGGAGTATTTCAACCAAAACGTTTCCATCAACTTCTTGAAACAGTTAAAAAAAAAAAAAAAGAAACAAGACTTCATTTTAATACAAAGTTGACCATAGACAGTATAATAGGGTTTATGTTTTCTCACTATATATAAATCAAATTTAATTTGTAGTGTTATAAACCTTTCACTTTCAATATACTGAAATGAAATGTTCTTTGCACTGCATTCAGTGTAAAGTTTTATTGATGAATTATGCATTTATAATTGTACAATAGTAATTGAAAAGAGGGAAGAGGAGTGACAAAATAAATCGTCCCTGAAATCTGTGCCACTGTTTCATACTTTGAGAACATTCTTGGATCTACACTGCAGTCAATGCCTTAATTATGTACTAAATGACTTGTTAGATTTAAAGTAAATACATCTAGGAATGTTCTGTTTGACTATACCTAAATTGTGTGTGTGTGTGTGTGTGTGTGTGTGTGTGTGTACTGTTTTTCTTTTTTTTCATTATTTACTATCCTTGGTAGACTTCTTTAAGTTGAGCAAAAGCTATGTGATGCATATAGAAACCCATTGCTTTATTTCTAACTTACCAACAAGCATAGAATGGGTAATCTTCCAAGAACCACTGAATAGGATGTTAACATTTTAGAACTGAGGGTACCCTATGTTAATTAATCAAAAAATTGCTGGTATGCAAACTTGCTATTCATAAAAGAGTAAACTTAGGAAGGTTTTTTTTTTCATTATTTTACAACATTCTTTCAAGCCCAAGGCTAAAATCTTATCATTATAAGTTTGAGCTTTTGCTGTTTTTTCTACTAATCATAATTTTTATGTCTATTCTGTTTAGCCTACAGATATCTTCTTTCTCATTTCTTTAAACACACTTTTTAAAAAAAATTGTTAATAATTACATCTTTTAGATAGATACATAGACATGTATAGTACATTTTATTAAGAATAAAATTACCCTTGCTCAGTAAACCAGTGAAAACTCCAGAACAATTAAAATTCAATTGATTTTTGCTAATCATACCTCCTGTTAGATAATCTGAAGCCCTTAGCATTTATTAGGGTGCACGTATGGCCAAATCAAAACTATTATTTCTCAGTGAACTAGAATATCTTCAAATATCCAAGTCTTACATTTTGGTAAATGAAAGAAAAAATGGTTTTCTGCTGAAGGTTTAACTATGAAAAGAAACCTAGGGCAGTGTTGTTTGTGTTTCTTTAGTGAATTGTGAGTCAGTTTCTTAGAATGCAAGTAGGGCTTTCTCCTGCCCAAGTGCATGGGGAACATTAGCACCCTGGCATTTTGGAATATATCAGATAAGATTTTTCTATTGATCCCAGTGGCAGGGATGAGTGCCCCAGGAGAATAAATGAGTTGCCTTTATGAGGCTCCCTGTCATGAAGGATTTAGTTGTTTCATTTGCAGATTCCTGTAAATGTTCACCAGATTCATGACCAGTAATTTTCATAGAAGAAGGACTAGACCATGGGTAAGCAAATGGCTCTTTGTAGCCAAGTAGCATTAAAAATGTTCTAGAAGCTCAATTGATTTGTATAAAGCTACTGAGTTCACTCCATTGTGTGTGTGTGTGTGTGTAGCTAATATTTCCAATTCCCAGGCCAAGTGAAGGATCAGAGTAAATAACAAGAAACAAATTCAAGAATGCAAGCACTAATTTTCATCATGGAACTTTCTTTATCCAGATTGAGTAGAAGTCCCAAGATGTTCACATTTAGAAAAGAAAACTAATAGTAAACTAGAAATCACTCGACATAACTAGAATATTATTTGCTAATGTTTACTTTGTTTATTGGATTATCTTCTCAATCATTAGTAAATTGCATGCAATAACTAATACACATGCTCTTTTGAAAAGGTAACTGTTTAAGCATAGGTATCAAGTATTACTAAATTGATTTTTTGAGTGAATAACTATATGAAGAATTATTCAAAAACCCACTTGAGAAATGTCAGATGTGTTAGTATATTTGTCTATGGAGTACTTTACCCTGAATTCAAGTTTTTCATTTACATGTTAATATTTAAATCTATTGTCCTTGATATAATGCTTTTATTACTACAATTGTTCATATTATTAATTTAGGGGTGTCTATTAGAAATATTCAGGTGACAGGGTGTCATAACACCCAGAAAGCTTTCTCATTTAGAAGAGAAAAAATATGAACTAATATGGAATATGCCAGGTTAATATGCAGCTTTTAATGTACTTTCCAGACACTATTCTCAGAATCTTTTTGCAAAGTAAATCTAGCAAAGCAAACTGATCATTTTATATGCATCTTGACAAAAAAGATCAAGTAGTTACTGCTATTTGTACCAAATTCTGTCTGGAGTTGATATCTATGGAACTCCAGGGTAAATTTCCTGTTGGGAACTCTAAGTTTAGTGCTAAGCCAGCACACTGAAAAGTGTGCTTATGCTGTGTGTGCCTTAACATCTCACACCATTTCTTATATGCCTTATTCTGGAACATTTGTGAACAAGAATAAGATATAAATAGAGTTCTCCCTTCCCCTCAAACACAGGAAAAGAGCCCAATTTGAGCAGAGCCAATCCATGCTTAGCATACCTCATAGGCTGTTTCTTTGGTCACACTCAAACACAGAGAATTTGTTCATGGAACTCCCAAGCCCTAGGCAATCTCTAAGAAGCCAAGCACAAGGTTTTCTGAGTTAAAGATCTGAAAGACTTTACTAAGTGCTGTAGAGACCCTTCCTGCCAGGACGGATCCCTAAAATGTTTTCCGAACATGTTTCCTGGGGCTCTCCAGCCCACACATCTTGTTTTATAGTGACAGTTTGAGTCTGCCCTAGGGCATTGGGCTACTAACAGTGTCCCTGACCCACCCTAATTAATGTCTTTTGGCTTTTGGGGATGAATCAGCCCAGTGGATTTGTTCAACTCTATCCTTTTATATTTTGAAAGTAGCAATTGAACACAGACTTTGAGCCTGATGCTTTTTGGACCCTGGAGACTCACAAGAAAACAAAAAGATTCTAAAATATCCCATGAAGTTTCCTTCCTGGAAGTGGATTCAAACAACAAATGAGACAAATCTGATTAATCAAGTAATAAAATATCTTGGCAAGAGAAAAACAGAAAATATGGGAGTAAAAGTATATGTGTGGCTATTTAGAGATTCTAGGGAGCACAAGTATGTGTGTGTGTGTGTGAGAGAGAGAGAGAGAGAGAGAGAGAGAGACAGA
>NW_022196894.1:71307391-71345094 GCF_008632895.1 Mastomys coucha | reverse complement strand
GAGAGAGAGAGAGAGAGAGAGAGAGAGATTACATATTGTCACCAAGGAAGGCACTCTTGAAAAGGTGAAAATTTAGGGATGAGAATTAAAATCAATGAATGTAGGTGTGGGGGAAAAAAGAGTGTTCTAGAAAGAAGGGAGAAGGAGGATAAATGGGGCCAAGTGAGTGGCTTGGGCATAGGATGAGTTGGGTGAGGAGAGTAAGAAGATTGAATGGAAGCCAGCCAGCCCGTGTTTTCACATATGAACTTACCAATGTGAATCCAGGAGGAGGTTATGAAGAACATGATACTTTACACTGAAGCGAGTACTTCCAACATAGTGACAAGACATGGAGACAGTATGACTTGATCCATGAGGCAGGAGACATCGTAAGACCTACCTAGACTTGGTGCATTTCAAAACTAGTGTCATCTGCCCTGGGTCATTTTATGTGAAGATATTAGGAAAGAAGGAATAGAATTATGAAAAACTCAGATTTATGTCTAGCTGGAAAAAAATTCATTATCACCAACATTAAAAGACTGTGAAATGTGTCAGATATATTGTAGGTAAAGGGTAGACTTTTTATTTAATATTTCACAATATTTATGCCAAATAGGTTGTAGAAGACATGAGCTTCCACAAGTTAGCTTGAAATCTTAGGACATCTGTAGGAAGCCTGTGATATTTGATAAGAGCACAGATACATACAGGAAGCAGATATCCTAGAGTTACAGTCATTGAAATGATGAAAGCCTCGCAAAGCCTACATTTAAAATATTAATGGTAGGCAGCAAAAAAGAAGGAAGGTATCATTTTTAGGGCAAGTGCAGTGTATACTTCAAGTTCCAGTTCATCAGATGCTACCAATATGAAATGACCATTGAAAGCAGTAATATGGAGACCTCTGGACTCTGTTATGAAGGCAATTTTGTTGAAGTAGAAAGGGGAAAGTCTTTATTACCCAAGGTTCAAGAGAAAATACAAATGAGAAATTAGAGATAGCAGTTATAGCATTTCTAGTTTCCTGTAGACCAGGGAACACAAAGAAATTACCTGGAAAGGAAAACGAGGACAATAACGTGGACTTGGTTTCATCTGAAAAGGGGTACACAAAAGCTTGCCAATATGCTTATGGGAGTCATCTAAGACACAACAGAGAAGGAAAAAAAATGCCGCAGGAAAATATGTGAGTTGAGTTGAGGATTCCAGCTAGACACAAGGGCGAAGGTGATTTAGGCGCAGGGAGATTGTTGCAAGGTGTAGGCAGTGGCCCATGAGTAAGAGGAATATCTTTGGTCTTTGTCATCTGCACCTCACAATGTGTTTGTTTGGTTTTATTCTCACAGTCACATTTCTACCCCCTTTAAATAGGAACACTAGCTTACATTGTTTAGTAGAAGAACAGTGAAATGTGTTGAAAAGGAAAAGATTTCCAGACAGGGTTGTGGTCTCAGCTAATCTTTTACATGTGGCTCCTTTTATAGCCAGTTTGTACAAATAAAGAGTCCCCCTTCCAGTCTGATTTAATGGAACAATGAAGATGTGTTTGCTCTTGGACATAAGGATCCCACCCTTGCTTTCAGGGAGCTCCCTATCTGGTGGGACAAGCTCAGAGGTACATAGACTGTATTTTCTAGATAAAAATCATGATCTGGTCATCCCATTTGCAATCTTCTAATGAGAGAGAATCTTTACACCAAGGCCATCTAGCGATGCTCACAGCATGTGTTTTGCATTACAGTAATTAGTGTCAGATGTTTAAAAGTGCTGATTTAGAGAAACAAACAGTGGTGGAGCAGAGTAAAGAGTGAACGTTCAGTTCGGCCTTAGACAACTTTGCCTTAGATGTACGGGATACAAAACTAAGGCTTCAAAACTACTGACAGCGCATGAGCGGAAGGAGTTCAGTCTGGGCAGGTAGATGAGGGCCCCTTTTGAGTGAAAACTATCACAAGCAACATGGGCAGTGTCCTGGCAATTTTAAGGGTGGTATAAGTATGTATGTGCTTTAAAACAATTCATTTGACTGGTGTATGTGTGTAAGAGACTAACCATGTTAAAGAACTAGAACTATTAGCTGCTCTCTGCCCATGGCCTGAGAAGGCTAATTAGAATGTGCCAAGAGTAGCAGCTATCAAGAGTAGAGATAGATCCTGTTTGGTTTGGGAGAGGGAAAAGGGGATTTGATAGTCACTAAATAACAGAAGAAAATGTAGCCATCCGTATGGCAGTTGTATAGTTCTGTTTATAGTAAAATATACACTTTAATATCATTTGCTGCAAGCATACCCCAATGCTGTTGGCCAGGAGGGAAGCAAATGTGAAGCTTGTGAAGGACATGTTCAGGGTGAGATCAGTTGAGGCAGCTGGGAGAGTGGATTTCTTTCTTTGGCATCTTCTCTTTATTTTAAGGGACACTGAATTTATCACTTAAACCTAAAATAAAAAGAATATAATGAATAGGGAGGATTAAGGGCAATTAAAATGACACAACTAAAATAAAATGATAATAAATGCTGACAACATTAATGCATAGTTAGGAAAATTATTCTTCTCAATCCCTGAAGTGATAAATTACATTGTTTTTTTACTAAGTAATTTCTGGGGTAGGGGGAATGTGCATAATAAACAATATTTGCTTTTGTTGTTGTTATTTTCTTTCTTGTATCCATGGTAACATTAGATAAATTCCTTGACAAAGAAAATATCCTAACCAAAATTCAGAAATTCCTTTTGAGGAGACCACATAGCAATGTGATATTAAAAGATGGGTTGACAGTATTTAAGAGACTCCTTCCATAGATAGGTCAAACATAAATGCCCATTTGAAGATACTTTGGGGCATAATTTTATGATATTTCAGAACTTCAGTAACCTAAACATAGTAACTACATCAAGATCCCTTCTGTACTAAGTTATTAATGCCAATGCTGCCAATGTGTATTTACCAATTGACATGGGACCTATTTATTTGTTCCCTCTGGTGGATGTAGGCCTCATAAACTCTTAAAAATTAGTAAATAAATACTTTCATGGACTAGAAGGAAATTCAGAAGGAATCAATGGAGTTTGGCTGAGGTTGACCCTCACGGGCACAGGAATGAGAAGCAGAGCTTTTTACAATGACAGAATACAGGAAGAAGAAGGAAATAACCAATACTTTGTTTGATGGGGATTTTATTAAAAAAAGAAAAAGTTGAGCTGGAGAATAGTGGTGCATGCCTTTAATCCTAGCACTTGGGAGGCAGGGGCAGGCAGATTTCTAAGATCAAGGTCAGCCTGATCTACAGAGTGAGTTCCAGGGCAGCCAAGGTTATACAGAAAAACCCTATCTCAAACAAACAAACAAACAAAAAAACAAATAACAAAAAAAAGGAAAAAATAGAAAAACAAAAAGTTAAGGTATGCAGCTTTAAATAGAAACATACCCACTCTCCAAATTCTGTACTTCCTCAGGGAAGGACTGGAAAGGTAATCCCATGCCTACTGTCAAAAAAAAAAACTTATGCAAGTGTTTTATCAGTATTGAAAGGGAAATACATTTGCCCCAAATCACAAATGTCTATTTATGCTTTCTGGAGAAATTCTGCTATAAAAATATTATACCATGTCAGTTTACAGAAATAATCTGGCCAGTTTTATAGAATAATAATAAATACTGTGAATAATGACTATTGCATGTAGAAAACAGAAAAGTACTTCATCTGCATATCTTATTTATTTATTTACCTTAATAGAAATACATGCATTATATTAGTAGAGATGAGAAAATCAAGGCCTAAAGACCTCAGTGAATACTGGTATCTGTGCATAGTCCCATGTGATAAGCAGGGTAATTTCCAGAAAAAAAATGAATATGGGATCATGACTTTCTATAAAGATTTAAAAGTACAAAAACATAAATAGTAAAATTATGATATGGTAAGATTCATGGGAAATTGAGCTCCAGTTTACAAGCACTTTAATTTCCAGTATATTGTTCCTGCCTCCTTCAGCAAAATTCTTTATGCAGCATAAAAAGTGTTATGTGTCTATTGAATGTGACAATAAAAATAAAAGATAAATTCATATAGCTTTGAACATTGGAGACTTAACCTTTGAGATACAGTAGAATTTACTATAAAGTGTTATTACACATAAATGGATATTTGATTAAAAGCAAGTAAACTGCAATAAGTTCTATAACAGCAGTTTTCACACACACACACACACACACACACAGTGCTAGCATATTATATATCCTGCACACTGGACATTTACAGTAGGATTCATAACAGTAGCAATTAGATATTTATCTAAGTATTGAACGCAGTAGGAACACTACAGTTATGAAGTAGTAACAAAATAATTTTGGTTTTGGTGGTCACATGGTGGTCATGTGAGGAACTGTATTCAAGAGTTGCAACATAAAGAGAGTTGAGAACCAATGCTCTACAAAGTGACTTTATTCTTATACTGGAGAAGCATGAAGGCTTTGATTCAACTTCTCAAGGAAGTGGTTCTCAAGCAAACACACTCTCTGGCATCCCTGAGAATGGGCTTCAGAAACCTAGGATTGGGGTTGGGTATAATATTTATATAACATTTACCCAGTATGCCATCTGGTCAGACCTACCAAACTCATACTTTACGAAATTATGTCTTGGAAAATAGAAGACTCACTCTAACTTTCAAACAAGAATGTTGGATTGTTCTGTAATAGTAAACACTAAGAATTTTTGGTCTAGGCTTATATAACATTTTCCCCAAATATTGTATACAATGATTGTATTAAAAAGAGATAATTATAGAATGAATGTGTGACACTACTCTACAATCGTTACATACATTTCTACTCCAATGAAGTTTTGTATTTGTAAATAATTTATATATATGTATATATATATGTATATATATATATACATATATATGCTTCTTTCTAAAAATCAAATATGTATGTTTGGTGAATGCATTATCTATTGGTAAATTGTTCATAATAAGCTTGAATATATTTATCCATATGTTATATATTCTTAGCTCTCATAAAATAATAAAAAAAATTGAGTAGAGTTTGTGCTGTCTCCTACTATTCCAAACAGAGCTTGTTTGCATTTTCAGTGGGCCTGGCTTTACCAACTGGGCCAAATTTCCTGGGCATCCATCCTTCTGGGAGTGGCTGCTCTCTTTACTTCCCACTTAGCAGCTGTACAACTGGGAAGCGTTCAACAGAATGAAAGCCACCTGCTACCCTAATGATTTCAGCCAAGCAGACAGGACTGAAGCCTTCCCAAATGTGGAGTCTGTCATTCTGATTCTGCCTCTTAAAGGGGATCAAACTTGTCATACATTCATAGAAAAAAATATATGTTACCTCCTGTGGGGTCTGAAGTTCCTCTCAGCTGACCGGGCGTATGGAATTGGACATGGACAGTTTGGACACATAAATGAGAAAATAAAACATTCTGGAATATTTCTTTTATCGCGTGATGGGGTTGAACTTTCTACGATGAGCTCACTTAGGCACATTTTCTCTGCATTGACAATTTGCTGTAACATGTGATTATATGTACTCGCATCCCTACTAATTACACATCCAAATCTACACCAATTTCCAACTCATCCCTTTCCCTAGCTCATTCTCTCTGACACCTTTAAAATTGTTTGAAATCAGGACTTAGAAACATGTAAGAACAAGATCACACTGGAAGAATGAAAATATTTACCATGGCTCTCTCTTCAGACATACTCTGAACACTCAGTCCTTCTTCATTTTGTCAACTGTAATTATTGATGGATCAAAAGGATCTACAAATATTCTCAAAGAATCTGCTTTTAAGATAAACTAAGAATAACTAGTTTTAAAACTATTTTGATATACATGAATTTTGAGTAACTGATTATTCTACTAATAACTACATCCTGATAAGCATCCAGAGAAGTTTTCTTTCTACTTTTCAGCCAATCTGACTATTTGTAGAATTCTTTTTCCACCCAAAGCCTTTAATACATAAATTCCTTGATGCAGGAAACACTCTCAATGAAACAAATACTCTTAAAAATCCCCCTAAAAAGAAGTTAGCTGAAGTAAATTAAATGAGAACACAGACAAAATTATAAAAACAATAATGCATGGATAGGATTTAGCAATTCACAGATTCTCTTATTTTTAATCCATAGATTGATTTTCTTTAATGAAGAAGTAAGTATACAGTCCTTAAGTAATTTTGCTTAAAGAGTATAGTCTGCCATTCAAAAATGCTATCTCGCACAATGCAGTGCAATTAACTTGACTCTTCTAATTTGAAGTTCATCAAAATTTATTCAAATGAATTAGAAATAATATGAAAAATTCGACTCATGTGCTGATGTGCATTTTTACGCTAATGGACTTTCTGCTTTATTCTCTTCTGGTAAGTTTGAATGCTGAGGCAGCACCATAGAACACGCCAACCTTGGCATATTAGTCATGAAGCCTTTCACCTAATTGCAGTGTCATTGGACTGCAGAAGCAGCCTGAGAAGCTCATGGAACTGATACCTGGAAGAGAAATCAAGTCAGTGGAGAAGGAACAAAAAGATAACTGAATTTGTTGACAGTTTTCATATTTAATATCTCAAATTTCCCTATTTTATATCTTTACATTACATGATGCAGTTTTTGCATCATATAATGCACTCCACATTCCTCCTGTCGCAAATTGTTGTCAATAGTGACCATTCCATACACATTTTGAAAACCATACAGTTCCCATGTTCTCTTGAGATGTAAGTATGTCTATGGGATCATACTTTTCCACTATTGCAATTTTATAAAATAGACTCAATTCAACACTGGTGAAACAAAGATTTATTAAAAAGAGAACTGCATTTAGAGCATAGATTTTAAAATTATTATCTAAATATTTTTGCTTAAAAACAAAATTAATACATCTATTTGCATTTAATGACCTCTTGTAGCCAAAATGCTCTTTTTTTATTGCTTACTGTAACCCTTTGCCTGGATGGATGCAATGGTTTGCACCTAGTTTTTATGGATGTGTCAGCCTCCATTTATATAATTATATGACTTTTTATAAAAGCATAGAATGCTTAGGCAATAATGCACCTCTTTTATGAATACTCAAGTACCTTTGAATAAAGCACTCTGCTGGGGCTCTGAGATATGATCTAGTACTGAGAGGCAATCATTTGGTCTTTTATGTAAATTACTATTTTTCATTATTTACAAATTCCCAATTGGCCCATATACCATTTTAGTATGTTCTCCATGCCAGACAAGGCTGTACAGTCTAGGAGTTAAATGCTGTTAAAAGACAGATTTTTTTTTTCAGATTAGAAACAATGTGTGGCTGTGCAGGTATAAATAACTGATGTTTGATTTCTCAATACTTATTAGATAAAACCCTCTAAAGAATATAATAGTTATGTAAATGAGAACCTGGAGCTTTTAACTAGCATCTGAATGAAACAGGTAAACAAAAATTACTCTTTGAGGGGCTGAGGAGACTGACAGCTGGTATTTAAGAGAGCTTGCTGACCTTCTAGAGACTGGGGTTCAGGTCCCAACTCTCAAGTGCAGTAGCTCACAGTCTCTAAAACTCCAGCTCTCGGAGATCCTGTACTGTCATTTGGACTCCATAGGTGCCAGAACACACTTGTTCTTACACACAAACACATGCTCACACATATTCATAAAAAATAAACCTTAAAATATCACTACTTGGTTCCTAAGATTAAATTCAGAGGCATTTAAAAGAAGTAAATAAGTTACCATGTTGTATAATTATTAAGTATTAGGTAATATTAGTTCTTAATATCTAGTCCTTATTTATTAGGTGTCTTCTGTGTTCAATTTAATGTTATGCTTTATAATAATAACTTAACAATCATGGAATAAGTATAAAATAAAGAACAATAAGTGTAAGTAAACCTTATGTCTATATGGTGATACACACCTAAAGTCCTAATACTGGAGTGGCAGAGGCAGAGGGATAACCATAAGTTTGAGGCAGTCCTGGAATATAGACCTGCATTCTAGGCCAGTTGGGGTAGGTAGAAACATCTCAAATAACAAAACGAAATCAAGGAAGAGATTTCAAGCACTTATATTGCTTTTGTATTGTGCTAAATATGTAATATTTATAAAATATTTGTAAAATAATTGTTATAAAATAAAAATTAAGTAATATGATAAAATCCACATTGTTGACTTTCATGAATTTGACTTAGTACGCAATTTTATGCTATTTTCACTTAGCATCTTATACATGTTCTAATCTATACCTTAGTTTTTGCTTGTCCTTTAGCGAAATGCCCTGTCCAGCTTAGTTTGAATAGAATAATTCCCTCCGCTACTTCTCAGTGGGGGTCCTAAATGTACTTGGTATTTTCCTTGACATTCACAGAAAGTTCAGGGACTGTGCTACTATGTGTCTTTTACATTTAAAACTTTCAGTATGTAGCCGTCTTTATGGTGTGAACATAGGTACCCTTAAATTCACTCTAGTGCTTTATGAAAAATAATCCTCCAGGAGAGTGGCCACTGCTACTCTCTAAAGAAGCATTGCCAGACTAACATGTGTTTCCTCCTGACAATATGGGACCATTGTCAACAACCAGAGTAACTAGGATGTGTTCTACTCAGGTTGTTCCTGTCAGTGTGGTAGGCACTTGGTATATTATCCAATTCAAATCTCAGACTACTCCAAAATTGAGTACCTTGCTATAACTATATTATAAATGAAGGTATTGATGGAATCTATGTGAGCTTAAATATTCAAATAGCTCCTGAGACACATAACTAAAACTTGAACTCTTGTTCAGAAGAAATCTACATTGCAAACGTTTATAGGGCAGAACGAATGATTAGGAAGAAAGTAGACTCCCAGTAGATGGGATAGAAATTCTGGCTATCATGTGGAGTGCTCAGCCTTTTTCTCTGCCTAGCAAGAGAGAGAGAGAGAGAAAGAGAGAGAGAGAGAGAGGGAGAGAGAGAGAGAGAGAGAGAGAGAGAGAGACAGAGACAGAGACAGAGACAGAGAGACAGAGAGACAGAGAGAGAGAGCCATTAATTCATAAAATGTAATTTTCCCAAGTGCAAGGCTCGCAATTTCTGCACCTGCTACAGTGCTGACTCATCTCACCTGAATCATTCAGTCAGCTTCATTGTGTTTGCAAAGATTGCTAATTGCCTCACCAGAACAATTTAAACTACCAATAAGGGATGCAATCAATCATTAAAGATATGGTTAATAGGAGAAGTCATTTTGACTATTCAGCTCACATTGATCCTTCATAGAAAAAGATTAGTTTCATATTCTATTTTTAATCTTGCAGGCAGTGATAAGTCACTTCTTTTTGTAGAGTTGAGCTAAGCTGACCTTTTTAAAAAAAATGACATTTATCTTCTCATTGAATTCTCACTCTGATATCTTCTTCCAGGAATAGAAAAATATTGTGACTTACCAAGAAAGCACAACAAGACAAATTGTACCGTTTAGCAAAAGTCATTGCAGCGTATCTCTGAGGCAGGGTGCTTCAGTGCCATCATGGCACTATTAGGGCTGGAGGGATTGCTCAGTCTGTAAACTGCTGACTGTGCAAATATTTCGACAGGGTCAGAAATTAAGAGACCAGGCAGCCAGGAGACACTAATTCCACATTGGGCAGAACTCCCAATAGTACCAATCCTCATGGGCAAGCATTCCAACACAGGAGTCTATCACAGGAGCCTATGGGAGGCCATACCTATTCAATCCACCCCAAACACTGTGAGAACATTATACTTTGTTTCAAAACTCCCAGCTTCAGAAGAGAAAGCCAGAACCACACTATAGAATTTCACTTAGTTTCGATTGTACCTGAATGAATAATTAAAGTTATAATGGTTAGAATGTTTATCTACAAAATATTTTGTTTGCATAATCTGTAAACATTAAAAACATGTGTTTGAGAGCTTTAACCTGGCCCAAAGCAAAGCAGCTGTTTACATTCAAAGTCTGAATTCAAGTAGATAACTGGCTGTCCTTGACTGAGGGAAGATGGAGGGACAAAATGCTGAAATGCTAATCTTGAGGATAACATCCTATTAGGGTTTCGGTGGGACTCTTCTCAGGAGGTGATTATGCAAGAGCCTAACAAATACAAGCAGTGCTTGTGTGAACAGAGCACTGAACACCATTCCTTAGAAAAGGCTAGAAGGACAGTCTAAGGGGGTGGGCCTTAACAAATATGCTAGCCTCTTGATCTTGGACTTACTGAAGTGTTGGCATTGTAGAAAAGAGTTACTCGGTTTTATTTCCTAAGTTATACAGCGTCAGGTATTTTGATGTAATATTCCAAAATACACATATGCATGAGTTCTGCACTTTGTAGATGAAGTTGATTATTTCAGAATACTGTCACACATGTTTGTGTCTGAAGCACCCCATGGTTTAACCATGGTTTTGTAAGTACAATCACCGCTGAACTTCTTCACTCTTCTTGTCATTAGCAACCATTCATTGAATCAAATCCTGATCTCCTAGGATATTGTTTGTCAACATCTTTTAAGTGAAATGGTTTACGCTGTTTACTTTTCTAGTTTGGGGTAAATTTCAAACTAGAATCACTCAGCAATAGAATCACCAACACCTGAAAGATTAGCGAGTGGCTTTTCTGACCTAGTGTGGCATGGTCAGGTACGCTGCTTTGTTATGAGCAAAATGAGGATGAGCAAAAGAAGGTGGCATGAGGGGTAATCTTCAAAGTGGCTCCTGAGATTTGATTCAGAATAAAAATTAAAGAATGTCTCAACAATTTATAGCTTGGAAAAATCTCTAATTAATTAATTAGAGATAAACATTCTGTATCCACAATTAGTCCTCTAATTAACTGTATAAGCATCCCATAGTTGAAAATAGATATAAATAATTATTGATTTCTGCTAAATGAAACATCTCTCTTTAGCTTTTAGTGATGACCCCACTACAGGCTCTTCCTGAAGTGCTCATCCTCCTAGGATGCTGGGCCCTCCCAAATAGAATCTCTTATATTTCTATCTAGCGTTCCCAGAACCTAGCTTAATGTTTGGCTCATATTGTTCAATAAATGTGGATTGAGTTAAAGAGTCATTGATCTGTGGTTGGTGCCATAAAAGAGAAGGCTAGTCAGTGATGAAACGGAGTAGGCTTGTTGATTTCAGTCCTTGCCAGGACCAGAGAAAGTGTTGACCAGTAATAAATTTAAAGAAGTTATATTAGGTTTTTGAAATCCCAGGCCAGACTCTCAGTCATAGGGAAGTCTATGAGGGAGATTCAACCACAAAAGTACATTTGTGACATGGGTATTTTACCATCTCCAAGGTGAAAAGTCTAGCAGTCCTGTATACAGGGACATGATGAGATTCAAATCCTGGAACTGTGGATAAGGGTGAAAAGAACTGTCTTAAGACATCAATGTAACTGCAAAGAAATTATTAAAATGTAGTGAGACAATCCCTTGTATATGATACAACGCATGTACCCTTTGTGTATGGAATGAAATTTGCAGGATTTGTTTAGAGTCATGCTTCATTAATAAAGGCAGTAAGAATAAAACCAAAGTTTCTTAGAAACAGAAAGGCTTCTGTATGTTTAATAGTGCAATGGTTTATAGGAAATGACACTTTATATGCAGGCTTTTAAATACTCTTGTGTTCCTAAAACAAATTTTTCCCCAGTAAGGCAGAATATCATTTGTGGATTGACTATGATCCCAAAATTCATTTGTATACAGTTGTATGAAATAGGAAACAGGTTTGCCATGGAATCAGTGTTGAATGTGGTTCTTGGTTGTCCTCTCAACGCTCCACAAAGTTATTTAAAAGCTCAAAAACCAGAAGTCTATGGACTAATAAAATGTCAGTTTAGAGTTTTGTAAACCCTACCCACTGCTGATTTTGTAAGAAAAAGTGTTCTTGACACAAGAATTTGCTTATGGTTAGTGTGTTCACATGGCTGATTTCAAATCACCATGGAAATATAAACAAACAACAAAAAACCAACTGTTTTACAACACATACCTTCTGCTCTATAAAACTAAACTTTTTATAGAAAACAATTACTCACTCTTCAGTAGTTCTTATGGGTCACAAAAAGATGTGGATTACAGGGATGTGCATGAAGAGTTTTGGCTGGGACTCTCAGGTGAAGATGAATCTTAGCCTCTCCAACTGTTTATCCTACCTGTACGTCTCATATCAAACCAAAGCTTCAGAAAGTGGTCACTGCAGCAACTTGAATCCTTCAGAACAAGCTAGAGATATGATGATGGATGGTTGTCTCTGTTTTGTCAAATATGTTGGAGACAGGAAAACCTGCAGCTTTTCACTTGGAGGTGTTACTTCCCTGTGAGCTCTATGTTGAAGGAGTCACACCCGGAGTTGTCTCTCTTCCATTTCCTTCTCCCTCTTACTCCACTCAATCACACGACTTTCTTCTCTACACCTTGGCCTATGCTCATGTCCTAGATATAGGTTAAAAGTTAAAGGATTTAGAGGGAAGAAGAACTTATGTAATTATAATAAATCTTCACAATATAATATATGTTTACAAAGTTAAAGTCTTTAATTGCAGGCAAGAACCAATGGAACAAGAAGAGAAAAGAAAAAATGTACAAACAGGTGGAAAATAGTATTGCTGACCTACTTGGATTTTTGAAATATTTTAATAATTGGTACAACACATATGAATGCACATTATATATTAAGGCTAATCTGTATTGTGCTCCACTGGGATCACTGCTAAATGCCACTTATAAGGTGCTTATTGTGGAGCATGCAAGATAGTCAAAACTCTCTATGCCATTCACTAAAGGTCTTCCTTTATCTGGTGACAATTCTTCCATCTATTCAGATGTAACCCTCTTTTTCCTAATCCGTGAATAATTGAGTTTCTCTACACCTAGCTTGGCTGCCTCTTAATCACTTGGCTATATTATCTCTCTTGAAAATCACAGCTACCACATGGCTTCAAATGTCTAATTTTCTCTCGAACCCTTTTTCAGAGCTTCAAATCTGTATATCAATCTGGCGACTTGACACCATCTCTACTCTGCTCACGCAGGGCCTTCTTATCCTACTGCTCCATCAGAGCCTATCTTTGCAAATACATCTGCCTTTCATGAAATTCCCAGTCCATGACTCCTCTGAAAATCTCATTTCTTCTTTTTCTCTTATCGTCTTTATGTAATCACTGAGTCCAGGGCGTCCTCTCCTAAACACCATTGCAGATCCATTTTCTCTTTTCTGATTATGTGTCACTATTCCAATCAACATCACTAGATTTCTTCCTTGGAATATCAAATGTCTTGTTACATAGTCTGTCCAGGACCATTCTCAGCCTTCCTTCCATACACTGTTCTAATTGGAGTTATTCTCTGACCTCTTTGTAATCTGCAAGGCCCTGAATGACCACACTGCTGCTCCCTTCTTGACATTTCTTCTTTTTTCTGAATGGTGTTTTTCTGTGTTTGAACATGTTCCTTCTACTAAGCAGACTATGGTTTCATCATCCTTGGATAATTCTTGAATTCCTTATCTGCAGAAGTCAACTAAGATCTTGTATATCAGACCTTTGTGGTGTGACTTGACAGGGCAAAAAGCCCAAACTTCCCCTATCATGGTTGTGGCCAAACAAACAAACAAACAAAAAACCAAATATATGGAAAATATATTAGTATTACTACACAGACAAGAGCTATTGTTTAATAAAGGTCTATATTTACTCAAATAACCAATATTCTGACTGTCCTTTTGTCACTATAAGATGTGACAATTAAAACTGAGAATTAAGTAAAAGACAGTGTATAAAAACTTCACTCAGAATAGATAGAATAGATATGGCCATTTCTCATATATAACTGAGTAAATCTATGTGCTTAACAAAATCAGTTATAAATTAATATAGCTATGTATATTAAGTTAATTTTTCTCCTTATATCGGACATTTTATGATATAATAATTACAAGCTTTGTTACTTCTTATTAAGAAACTAATATAATAAAAATTTCTTTTTGTATGTAATACTAAAATATGTAAAAAGAAACAGTTGTTCTGGAGAAATTTACATTTTAAGACATCCATATTCTAGAGACAATTCTGAATAAAGGCAATTTCCAAAGAGTTTCCCACACAAATTTCATCTCTCAAGCTCTATTTTCATGCTAACAAGCCAAACAACAGACACCAATTATACTCAGAATTCGTAGTGCATCCGTTTATCACTATTGATCTACTAAAAAAAAAAATGAAAGTAAACTAAGCAAGAACCAGTCTCAACACCAAAGGGATGATATATCGATTCTCTCTGACAGTGCTTTGTCTACCCCTCAGTGTGCATGTGCAACCCAGAGCTGGGCAGAATCAAACAGGGCAGACACAGGTCTTGAGAGAAACCAAGTAGCCAAGATTAAGGGGGACCACGAAAGGAAACTAGCTTCCAGCTTTCCTGAGAGGCATTCATCAAGAAATTCTATAATCAAATGTGCAAAAACACCATCACTTAAATATTTAATGGAGGGAAAACTACCTTCGGGTCTTTGGAAGACTCTGAGGAAATTAACACTCATCTCCATAAGAAGGACTTCACAGGGAATTTGAAAAATGAAGACATATTATGCACTCGGTTGTTCTCTTGTTTCTCATAGGAAGTCTTCTGTGTTGGTTTATTTTCATCTTTTTTCCCTCTTTTAAATACTTAACCAAACTCAAATGTCCCAAAGTCCACATTTCTCTGAAACCTGCCTCTTGAACTTGTTTGAAATCCAATGTTTAACCCTTGTAATCCTTTAGGAACAAAGTTTATGTTCGTGTTTAGACTGTTTTCAGATTTGGACTTGAATAATTATATGCCCTCTCAAATTAAATGTAATATTTAGCAGAAACCATATGAAGTCATATTATCCCGATTAGCACCGTGATATCATGGCTTGTCCTTCCATTTGGTTGATCCCTTTCCAGACAGAGTAGATTAGTTAGTTCATAATTAGATTAGTTCCGTACAAAATTTCACTTTTAAATCTTGTTTTTTTTTTCCTTAACTTGAACATAGTGTATATATTCCTAAGTTTGGGTTTGATTCTCAGCCTAATATATCTCTGCAGCCTTGCCTTGAATAGTGGAGTTAAGGTATATGCTTTAAATTCTAGTTATGGTTCTACAATCTCTGTCTTGTATCATTTGCAAGTTTCTTTACACTTTAGATTTAATACTCAGATGTATCATGCTGAGCTGATGAGAGGTTGTGAGACTGGGGAAATATTTTCTGGCATAATCACAAAATAGTAATTCATCAGGTTGTCAGCTTTTCCACCCTGTGGAATAAAAATTAACATGCTGTAGTAAAATGTATGCATATAAAGAAATCCTTTTGTATAGGCGTATCTATGGCATAAGGATACCAGAGGGGACTAATTGTGCCATTAAAGTGTGGAATTTTCTTTCTTTCTTTTTTTTTTTCCTTTATATCCAGGTTTCATTTTCTGGGACTTGTAACGTTTTAGAAGGAAAACTAAGTGCCAGCCTATGTCAACATTGCTGCTGTAAAAATACTGTTTTATGAATTATTCAAGTTAGCATGTCTTTGGGGGTTGTTTGAGTATTTTTAATATGGTCAGATGTGACCTTCTGCAATGAGATGAAAGGAATAGAAACTTGTTTATGTATAGAAATACTTTATTAAAAATACATTTAAAATTCATAGGTCAAAAATCAAAATGTTATTTTCTACATACACATACATATATACATACACACACACACACACATACAGAGGGGGGAAAGAGAGATAGGTAGAGAGAGAGAGAGAGAGAGAGAGCAAGAGAGATTTTCCTTATTTGTATGTTAGTTTTGATTCAAAAACACTTGGCATTTTTATTTGAATGTATAATTAAATGAATAACAAATGATATACAGTGACTTATGTCCAGAGGCTATATCTGACAGCCAAAAAGCACAGTAGCTATGAAGAAAATGTTTGCGCATTCAGGCTTTGTTTATGCAACTGAGTTCATTGATAATAGAAGTAAATCCTTGAAAATAGAGAGTTGGGCAGTTGTACACACATGGTTTTCTCTTTTGCGCTGTGTGTATCTTACCTGACTCAGGCCTAAACAGCATAATTATAGGATAACTGTATGTAGCAGAACACAATGCACAATGTGCTTCTTAATGCTTAGGAAAGTCTAAATCTTGCCATTTATAATTCTTTCATGGCTGATGTTTCTTTCTAAACCATTGAAGTAGCACTGTCTATGCAATACCATAAACTCAACTCATCATTCACTCAGTCAGCAGTGAAATTAACATTTAATAGTGCATTAATTTTTCAAAAATTTCAATTTCATTCAAAATATGTTTAAAAAAGAATTTGCAACACTTAAATGAGCTCAAAATATTTTTGTTTTATAACAAAACCTGATCCTCGGGCTGTATATTTATAATCCTCAGTAGTATTTAAAGGTATAAGTTTTTAAAATAGAATTAGTGATAAAATGTATAATATTAATTACATTCTCTACAAGTTAACAGATTTTAAACTTCTTTTAAATTTAATTTTCGATTGTTTCTTGGTTTTGCTTACTGATAAAACATTTTTATAGAAATGGAAATAATTTAAGTATACTAAGTGAAATGAAACTAGAAATGTTATTTATTATATCATTCAGTAAAATTTAGTTAATAAACTTTATGAATGAATATTGATGTTACAATGAAGTTGTGAAATAGTAATTAACTTCTTCCTCAAATTCCTTCCTGAAAAAAAAAGGGGGGGAAAAAGAAAGAAAGAAAGAAAAAAAAACCTTCAAATACTGCTTGTATTAAATGATGACAGGCTTATGCAAATGAACACACCCTGCCCTCTGGCCAGGTCATTTTTATTCTGAATATTTCAATACTTTCAGGCCAGTGTTAAATTGGTTTTCAGGCCACTTACTACAGTATGCAAAGCTAGTCTCCTAAGTACAATATTTTAATTGAGTGATAAGGATCTATGCTTCCTAGCAAATTAAAATATTTTTAGCTTTAAATTTACTGTGCATCTGTACTTTGAAATCCAGCAGTATCTACTTTGGCTTTATTATTTAGTGTTTCTGTTTGAGATTTGAGCTCACTCAGAAGATCTCACTCCTCCTTTGTATACTCAGTTTTAGACACACATTTTATGACCAGTTCCAGGGATAATCTTCTCATCTTTCTGCCTCTTCTCCTCTGTCTTAGATCTGATGCCTTTTTTCCCTGCTTTCTTTCTTCCCCCCTCAGTCTCTTTATCTACCTAGATATGGATATTGAAGGGCCATACATAAGCTCACAACTGATCAAAGTGAGGAGAATAAGTGCTAATGAATGTGTTGGTCATAAAAGACATCTAACACCACACACACACACACACACACACACACACACACACACACACACACACACACAGTATAGCTCAGGGACCTTAGGAACTCATGGAAAAGGGAATGGGAAGATTATTATAAGAGACAGACCTCAGATATAGGTGCACTATCTTCTGGACACGACAAGACCAGTTATACATAAGACCTGCACAAGAGCAAGCCAACCCCCTCAGCAGATATGCACAGTTGTCATGTATGTTTGTAATGTTAGGAGACACCTTTGTCATTTACTAAACTGAACCAGGTGGTGGTTGTATCCACACTTTTCCAGTCCATAAATCTGAAATGCTTTAATTTTCTTCATCATTATTTACATGGTATATTTCCTTTTTTTTTAAGAAAAATTCAAATTAGAAAGTAACTAACTGGTGTGTCATTTCAGTGTGAGACATCTCTTGCTTATTGCTTTTTTTCGTGCAGCTCTTGTAAGGTTCATTGATAGATGAGCAACACAGTAGTAGACATATGGGTTCTAACCTCCAACAACATTAGCTTCTCTGCTAATAGTACCAAAGATACATTATAAATAATTACCTTTTGGTTAATTGAAAGGAAACTTTAGGAATGAACATTTAGACTCTTAATTGCTTACAGTTAGCTTTAAATGATATACTTAATAATTTTCACCTATCTAGAATTCAAAGGGATATAAATTAAAACGTTGAATTCTTGCAAAACATACTCCTCCCAATATTGTACTTCTTTGAGCTTAAGTCCTCAAATATACATTTAACAATGACCCTGTGGTATCAAACATTTTTTTTTTACTTTACAAATTTTCAAATGTGAAAATAGGTAGAATATTTCAGTAGAATAACAAGAATCTGTGCTTTATAACAACTTTGAACAGCTTTAATATTTAGTTTATCATATATATATATATATACATGCATATATATACTTTAAAACTCACCAGTGATACTTCTGTTTAAACACATTTGTTGACTTTTATAGATTTGATAAGAGTTAAATGATGGCTGAAACTACAAATAATTTTATGTTTCATGATTAAAGATTTCAAGAAACACAGAAATTACTTGGTCATTGTTATGCTCTTTGAAGATATGCTCATTATAAAATTGTCTAATTATACTATCCTGAAAAGGAATAGTATTTCTCAACAATGACCAGTAGTTTTGAAAATTTTTAATATCAAGGAGGGATTTTATTTTAAATAAGCAAACTATGAATTCCATTTGAAACTCTGGTGTACTGCATAGATGAAATAATTAACAGGGATGACATGCAGTAATTGGGTCTGTAACTCCAATTACCCTGAGGCATTGACTCATTTAGACGTATGCCTTTACTCATCAGGATTGTGAGATGAGCTTTTCTGTAGAAATAAATCCAGAGTAACTTGCTTTGAATTCAAGGATTCCACTCCTCTCTCCTGTAAAGAGCCTGCAAGAAATCATTAAATTATTTGCTAATTGTGAGCAAAAGTCATATTGATTTTTTTTGTCTCTCTCTACCTAATGTTAATGGCACCATACTTCAGGTCACTGAATTCTTTCCAGCCCCATCTAATTATTACAGATCTACTTGCTTAGATGAAATTGTGACATCAAAGTCTCAAATACAGATGCCAGCACAGATAATATGATGGCACAGGTAGTTCTTAACATTTCCCTTCATACATCATCACTTCATATGATAATGCCATACAATGTATATTGTGTAATTTTAAACCAACAATGATTTGAAAAAATATTAATGGTATTGTAATATAACTCTACTTGGGCCCTATTTAGATGCTGAGCATGATACTACAAATATGATACCAGAAAAAAAGCACAGCAAAAATGGCCTCCTGTCCATCTTTATGCATGTATATATTCAAAGCTAAAAGGTTTTATATCTAGTAAAGTGAATGTTTCCAAAGTATCATAATTTCTATAACACACTAGCAGAGTACTTTAAGTTGATGATGCCTGTCAGTTCTCTGCACTGGTACCCAAAATTGTTGCTCAATGGATTTTACTGAATTTATTAAAATAAAGCTACAGAAAACAAAACAAAACAAAAACAAAAAGCAAACAACAAGAATCTTTCACATGCACACAATAGGATTTTATATGGGAAAATTCATTCCTCTCATGGCCGCTAAATAATTGTTAAACCAATGTACCTCATCTTTGACATCTGTTTGAGCAGAATGAATCCGTTTTGAATCCCCAAATCACTTTCCCTATGACAGAATGCAGTCAATGAAGCAAAATTGTTTGGGGGACATTAAGAAGTGAAAACAAGCCAATCAGCTGCTATTTAATTTCCTGGAGAGTCAGTTGTTTAAGAAAGAATGACATCAGAGTCTGATAAAGGAAATCCTACTTATAAACCACCACTATTTAGAGGATATTCTTTCAAGTATACTGAGTCAGTTGATACTGTATCCCACAACGTTTCATAGCAACAACCAATAGTAGCAAGATGCTTTGTAAACTGCTATGTAAGTTCATGAATATGTGCTTCCTGTGCATAGCAACAAGGCAGAATTAATAGGACTGAACTCGGTGCATTCACTTGCTGGTATTTCATTTCTATGTGTTATGGTTTCAAAGTGTTTGTTTGTGCTTTTGTTTTGTTTTATTTTCACATAAACACACACACACACACACACACACACACACACACACACACACACACCCCTCCCCAATGGAACTTCTGTTTCGTCCTTGACACCAAGAGGGCTGTTAAGAAGTGGAGTTTATTGAAAGTTTTGTGTTTGGAAGTGAGAGCTTAGAAAAGATTGAATTTGTTTTTATTGGATAGCCTCAGTTAGTTGTCTTTTAAGAGCATTATTATAAAAGTGAACAATTGGATTGCCCCAACTTTTTTGGCTTCCTCCTTGGCGATACTCTTCTTGCACAGGCACTTAAAATTATGATACCATCTACCTAGGGCCTTCAACAGAGCCCAGCTGATGCCAAGGCTCTGAGCATCTGGCACCAATAACATCTTCAAGAAGAGTTCAAACTCTATTCCAGCTGAACTCAAGTTCAATTGTTGAGGCCACAAAACAAAAGACAAATAATATACCATTTTTCCTGTCTGCTAACAATTAAAAGGTTCTTCTTCTGTGTCACTGTTGAGTAGTGGATGCTTTGCTTATTCCATGAACATTAGTGAAACTTTAAAGACTGAAATGTTCATGAGTTGAGAGAGTCTCCTGCAGTAACCCAGGTTGGCTTGGAACTCAGTATTTTAGTCATTCTCCCTCAGACTCCCATGTGCTGGGATTACATGTATAAGCCACCATACCTGGCTAAAATTATAGTTTTATAGACTGTTGTAAACTTATTACCCTGGCCTTCTCTCTATGTATGTATGTATGTATGTATGTATGCATGCATGCATGCATGGATGCATGGATGTATGTGTATGTGTGCATACTTCTGTATGTATGGGTCTATATATAAGTCTGTGTATGCATGAGGAATGTGAACATGCCCATACTATTCTGTACTATGAGCTACATCCACAGTCCTGCTAAGGAGCATTAAATTATTCCCTCCCCATAATGTTCCCCATGTAGTATGTGTGAGTTCAGGGACAAAGGAGCTTATCATCAAACCTGATGTCCTGGGTTAGATTCCTAGGACCTACATGGTGGGAGAAGAGAACTGATTCTCCCATACAATCCTCAGAGCTCCACTTTCACACAATGACAGTCATGTATAAACACAAAGAGGGGGAAAGGGAGAGGGAGAGGGAGAAGGAGAGGGAGAGGGAAAGAGAGAGAGAGAGAGAGAGAGAGAGAGAGAGAGAGAGAGAGAGAGAGAATATAATGACAAAATACCATGCTAAGTTTTACAAACTTCTAGTTATCAAAAGTTAAACCCACAATAATTGCGTATATCTTAGAATGGTTCACTGAATAAGTCCCCCACCCCCACCTCAAGTGGCTTAAGTTATTTTATTACAACAACATAAATGAAAGTAGAACAGGTAGGCAGATAAGCAGTTGGCAAATGCTGTCATTCTGTAAGTCTGAGATACATTCCAGACATGGTCCCTATTTAACCAAACATGTGTTAATTTTAATCCTGAATGGGTCCCATTTTGGTTGAGCTTTATTCAACAAAAGTAAGAAAGAAATCTGTGTCTTTTATTCAGATCTCCATCTAGCCATGTTTCCATTAGAGTTCAATGAGAAACGACTCATAAAACTAACCATTTTATGCATCAGGTGACAGGTTTTGACAGAAACAGCACTGCAGCTTTTGCAATATGGTACATTTTCAAAGCTTCGACTGTGTGATTAGGTGTGCTTCGTATGATTTCCACGTGCTTAGCTTGCAAAATCTGAGTTTATTTATACAAAATTATTCAAGTGAAAAAAGTGGTGTGTCTCCCAGTGAACAGTCAGTCCTTTCTGGGGTGTGGGGGATGGCCTAGCATTTTATTACCAGAGCAGTGCTGTGTTAACAGCCTGGCAGAAGTTTTCCCAGGGCTGTGTTAACAGCGTGGCAGAAGTCTTTGAGGGAAGCACCACAGGCTCGTGCATGTAACTGATCCTAAAATAAAAATCGTAAAACTCACCATTCTGTAAGGTTCTTTTCTGTTCCAGCTACTATTTCAGCTCTGGGTGAAAAGAAAGTTAGCAAACCTCTATAAACAGCAAAAAGAAAAATAAAATCTGAGAGTTCGTAGTGTTCCCGAATTTGTCCCTGTGACATACACTCGACTGTGAATGTTGAGATAGTCTTTATGCACTATTCTCTGGGAGATTTTTCAATGCATATGTTATAAAGTTTGCAATTTCTTAACTAGACTTGAGTATCCATTGGTTAAAGTATTTAAATCTTTGCTTAATTTTCTGTGAATAAGATGTGGTAGTTCATCCCTACCATTAACAAAACATGAAGAATACTACTTGCACTACCAGCAGCCATTTTCTCGTAAGGCATATGTGAAAAGGTGTGTGGTTTATCAGCCAACGTCCTAGATTTTCAGGGCTAAGATATATGACCTTTGGAAATTCACTTTCTGAAACTCAAAACCACACATCTTTGAAATGCATAATAATCGCCTGAAAAGTGATGAGTTCAGAGAGTATTTCTTCACTGTGATACCCACTGAGTGACAATGTCCCCAAGTGTGATAATCATTACTAATAGAACTGACACAGTTAATAAATATTTACTTTTCCTCATCAGATACAATTAGTATATTTTTTTAAAAAAAATACACCTTTCATTTACTTCTGCTTATCACTTTTGATTTGTGAATATAAGGACTATTGTGTAGAATAATTCTAAAGCCTACGCTCTTCAGAAATATTGGAGATGTGCCTGTGATATTAATAAGCTAAAACAAGGTAAAGCACAGGCAGAGAAGGGAAAATCTCATTTCTTCAGCTTACATATAAATCCAGTTATTAATATAATCAGCCTAGGTACAAGAGAACTAAAATGAAGCTGTAATCAAAATGCTGAGTTAGACATTTATTGAACTCATGTTTGAAACTATACCAAGCTTGGTACCCTGGGAAAGGAGGAAGAAAGTGAAGAGAGACCCTAGCAGGCCGTCTGCTACAGAGCTGACAAAGAGATTTGGGGACTGGATTTGAAGAAGAGAGAGAGGGAGAGTGAACATCTGAATTTAACTCGTCAGTTTTCCTGGCTTCTCCAGCAGGCTTGACACCAGTTCCATGATTTACTGCTAGAATTGAGGGATAGGAAAACGGCAAAGTGGGAAGATGTGTGTCTTCCACTGGAGATGGGCACTGAGAAGGAGAGGCCACTGCAGCATAGCTGATACAGAGCTGGGGCTGAGAAGGGTGTCTTGGGTCCTGAGAAGAGGGAGAGGTGAAGATCTACAGTTACCCTACCAGCTCCATGGGATAGAATGCCCTCCTTCTCCTTTCACAGGCTTTTAAGAACCATTCTAGCAGAACCATGCTTCTGCTTCTCACCTGTGGTTCTTTTGTGGTACCGTATTTTGTATGTCAGAAAGCAGCTGCCTATCCATAACCTCTAACCTTTCAAAAGCATGTCCCTCACCCCACAATATTCATTCATGGGTTATTGTATTCATTAGTCAGTTTTAGTAGCTATATTCATATAACTGACATATTTCATTGACAGTTATTTCAATTTTTTTCTTCAATAGATTAATAGTGAATGTATGCAATTTGCACTAACTAACATTAACAATACCCATGTCTTCCTGTTAAATTCTTTTAAGGTTCTAAACATGACGTAATCTATATAAACCCAAGAACATCAGTTGCTGTATTCTAAAAGGAGTCTTTATCAACCCAGAGGCGCTTTCTCTCTCTTTAATTATTTTGCCTTTTCCTTCTTCTAAATTATCCTTCCATATCTCCATTATCTCTGCTTTTTTCCAAGTTATTACAATATCATAATCTTTTCCTTTTAACTCATCAGATCATATACACTTGCATTCCTACCTTCAGAATATTGAAAACAAGAAAAATTCTCACAGGGTCCTCTATACTTGGGCTCAGGGATGCATCCTAAGCTGCTATTATAATTACTGCTTAAAGTTTGATGTATGTAGTATTTATTAAATGAAAAAAGGCAAACATAATTGAAGCATCTCATGCTTTGAAATTTAAATATTGTACTGCATTAGCCACTGTGGCATATTTAAATTCCTTCTCACTCTATCCTTACCCACGTTTTCCTTTAAGAGTTACTCTTTCCCCTTTCCTATTCTGCCCCAATTTTTGAAAAAAAAAAAAAAACTCACTGAGTTAAGCTTTAAGAAAGAAACAACTTTGATTAGTCAAAAACGATACTAAACAATCCTGTAATTTGAATCATTCACAAAATATCACTTCCTTTGTTGCAGTTAGAATAGTAAACCACTTTGCTCTATATGAGAACTGAGTATGCACTGGATAACAGATTTTATTATTCTTTCAAAATCATTATTTTATGGAAATATAGCCCCCTCTCCTAATTGATATCATTAAATTTTGATGGGTTAATCATAGTTAATGTTTCAACTGTGTATCATGACAATAGATAACATGTCTTTGGGTAAAACAAACAATCATGTTATTTCTTAGAGTATCCTTTTTTAGCAATAGAAGGAAGAATAAATCACATACCATGTAGACATTCCTGCAGTTCACTATTCCCATTTGAAAAATGACAAAATAACATGTACCTTTAGAGGTGGTTGGTGTGGGAGAATTGATGTGAGTATGGATGCGGTTGGGTATGTGTGTGCTATGGTATGTGTTTGGAGGTCAGAAGACAAGTTGTTCAAGGCATCTCCTTCCTCCTTTATATGAGCTCTGTGGATGAAACGCCCCATCTATCCCTGGAAATAACTCATATGCTTCTGCCTACAAAGCAAGCATTTTCCTGATGCTTTCTCCTCAACCCATCAAAACCCATCTTCAAAAAAATAAAAGCAAATACCTCAGTTGAATATTTAATATTATTTCCAGAAATAAAATTGAAGGACAACAGACACACCACACACACATTCACAGCAGTTTTCTTTTTGGCTTGGCCTCTGAATTGGTACTTTAGTCCAGAACCTCTGCCATCTCCTCAGATAGCATAATCTAATTTTGTGTCTCCCATTATTCATTGTTACGAACATTTCAGAAACACATCTGTAGCTTAGAGGTTGAAGATACATAATGTAAGCATAGTTATGTACATACATATCAGATGTAATATTACCACTTAGACAATTTTATGACCAAAAAGACTTATGGATAACTTACTTTATCTTCCCGTGTATCTATGATGATTTACCACATTACCTGTTAAAACTGCACAAAGCTTGAGAAGAACTATTCTGAACCAAAAATATTATACATATCCTAGCAAAAACTATCTCCTGTCATCTATCACATAATGAATATTTACTAAGCACCTTCTTCATCACTGTGTTTTACTTTAGTGTCTCCTCATATAATGGGATGACATAGTAATTGCAGATGCATGGTCTAACATTCTTTTATTTGATTATAATCTAAATTGCTTACCATCCACACAAATTAATTGCACTTGTATTCAGCATTCATCAACTGTTTTTTCCTGTTTTTTTATTTCTATTAAAGGATATATTAGAAAGAATTACAGACAACTTATTCTTATACTATTTATGACTGTGAATAGAATTTTAAGTAATTATATATGTCCTACTACCAAGGAATCATTATAGTGAAGTATGTAAACTTTAGTTGTTATTCAAGATTAATTCTGAAATTTACTAGTACTTTCCATTACTTTTGCAAATTAATAAATGTTTTCATTTTAGTTATTTAATTAGTATGTCCCACTGGATATCTAGATCTTAGAAAACAGAGCCATTGTTGTATTTGCCATTATTTCCTGGGGTCCTTTGAAGTGCATGACATGGAGTGATTCTTTAACAATCGTTTTGATTAATTTTGAGCAATTATTTGCTCAAATCAAAGATTAAAACCACACTGACCTTTATATAACATGAGCTTTCATGAAGAAAATTGTAGTCACTAGAAGGTGGATTAGAAATGTCTTAAGTATCTCACAAATGCATTCTGTTCTTTTGCACTGTTTATCCAATCAGCTCATTTGATCTGTATCCTCCCTTCTCTTCAGTTCTTAGAACTAGATTCACTCCCCTCATAAAAATAAAACAAGAAGCAGAGGAGGAGATGATGGTAGTGGTGGAGGAGAAGGAAGAGGAGGAAGAGGAATGTAAAACATCTTAATTGGGTCTTTCAAATAATGTAATTACAGAATATTGTCCCTTCATGATATAAATACCCACTGCTACATTACTTTTGTGTTTTTAACCTTGTCCATCACAATGATGTGTGTGTCCACTTGTACTCTGTTGCTTACCAATATAAACATAATTGTCTTTAAGAAAGAGGTAAGCATTTAATTTGGGGTTTTGCATTTGTATTTTACTGGCTTTGGCCTTGCTAAATGTAGCTGTCTCTGGCCAGCACCATCACTTTCCATATTTGTCCATTGTCATCATATGGGTCATGATCCTAGGTTAAACCACAAACATCCTTACAATTAGCCTCTGATTTCAAGCCAGAAGACAAGGACCTTTTTGTTTACTTATTGCAATATATATTGAAGCAGGAAACTGTAAATATTTAATTTCCATTTTCTCTATGATATTGTTCCAAACATGCTATTGCTTTGTCTCTATAGAGAAGTATTTTAATCTATAGTATATCTGACTTGTAGCGTTTCACAGCTTCGAAATATAACAGGCATTTCCTTTCAACGTTTCTTCACACTGAAATTTATTGAGTATGAATAATTTAAAAACATGAGGATTTTCATTGCAGTTAATTTCATTTAATTTGGGTTTTATATTTCCCATTTGTAATTATTTATATTACTTTTTAAATTTTACATTTTGCCAATCATTTACAGTAGTTGTTGATCTATTGCTGATATGCAGGAGAGGGATATAGTTCATCAAACTTTGGGCCAATTACCTTCTCCTGATAAGATGCACATTCCTAAACCCTGGCTCCATACGTAATAAAGTCTGCCATCACCTGATTGAGTAAAAGTGACTTAAAACTAGGAGGTAGCAAGAGTATATGGATGAGTAATTCACTGTTGCTGATATAAAGTAGATATTTTTATTCATTGCCTACTTTGAAAGATAAAGTAATCTAAGAAGGCCATGAAGTAGAACCAGAATGTACTGGTTACAGGAGAAGCAGCCAATCTACCTGCTGTTACAGTGAGTGGAATCACTACTGTAATTAGCAAAGCTTATACACTTGATTAATGACAGAGCCTTTTCTCAGTTCGTAGAAAAGCAGACACTGGATTATTAAAGCAACTGTGAAAAATTGTTGGGAACAGCTATAATTGCCATAGAAAATTTTTGTTTTGCAAATACACCAGAAATATGAACAGGGAAAGATGTGTAGAAATAATTAAAAAAAAAAAAAAAAAAAAAAAAAAAAAAAAAAAAAAAAAAAAAAAACCTCCCATCAGTAAAATATTCTGGCCATAGTTGACATTGTTAAAAACAAATGGTTGTGCCTGCAATTAAAATAAATGTTTCTAAAAAAGAAACAGTAGAAATGGTAGTTGATATACTTGAATTATTCATTTAATAGATATCATTGTAAATTAAGAAGGATGGTGCACACTCTAATCTTAGCCAGAAGAGATCATGGTTTTGAGGCCTACTTGAGGTTCATAGTGAAAAGAAAAAGGAGGACGTGGGGGAGGAGGAGGAAGAGGAGGATGAGGAGGAGGAAGAGGAAGAGGAGGAGGAAGAAGAGGAGAGGTAGGAAAAGGAGGAAGAGGAAAAGATGGTAAAGGAAGGAGAAGGGAAGGAAACAGGGAGGGGAAGGGATAGAAGGGAAGAAGGAGGGGGAGGACAAGTAGAATGAAGAAAAAAACTTTGACTTAAACAAATAAAAAATAAGTAGCAAATACCATCAATAAGAGCATGTATGTCCATATACACCCACATATATGACTATATTTGCCACTTTTCTTGCTTCTCTTTTTAAGATTCCTTAAGCTTCATTAAACAGCAAAGCTTCTTTAATGAACTACTCATGAATGAGTCTTCAATATGAAAGAAAATTTGTATTTTTTTTCCTTGTATGAAGTAAAAGCAAACATGGGCAATGGGGCTATGTCTTTTTGTGGTGGAGAGCTAAAGAAATGATTCAAATAAGATTTTCACTCTTACCCTGAATTCTGGGCACCTGACTTCAGTATCCACGAATAAAACATATCATAACATTAACACATACTGTATATAATACTTCAGGCACTATTAAATAGGATGTGACTGGGTGTACACTATTACAGTATAATCCTGTTGGAAGTGCTATCAGTGAATTTTTTCAAAGTTTGGGACAGAAGGCAAAATAAATGAAAAAAATGGAGACCCAAAACTAAAACTGAGCAAGATATGCAGCCTAGAGACCTGCTGCATGATCATTTGTATTTCTCTAGTGGGTGTGTGGACAGTCTTGGGACTGACCAACAAGCATCCAAAACCACCAACCAAAGAGTACACATGGTGGGACTCATGGCTCCAGCTACATACATAGCACAGGATGGCTTAGTCTGTCATCAGTAGGAGGAGAGGCCCTTGGTCCTGTGAAGGTTCTAAGCCCCAGTGCAGGGGAATGCCAGGGCCAGGAAGCAGGAGAGGATGGGTTGGTGAGCAGGGGGAGTGGGGAGGGTACAGGGGTTATCTTCAGACTGGAAACCAGGAAAACAGCTATCATTTGAAATGTAAATAAATTTTTAAAAAGATTAAAAAAACAAAACAAAACAAAAACAAAATTATGTCTAGGATGTTTCCACAAAAGCAAGAAAAGATACATGATTTGCTGAAAGTTGTGTGCAGAAATCTCATTCTGTTCTGATTCAATGTTGTGTTTTAATGGGCCAAAGTGAGAAATTCAGCGACAAATGCAAAAAAAGGGAGAAAACAAGCCAACCTCATCTTAGTGATCAAGGCAGCACCCCAAGTAGAAGACCTTAAGCACAGGATGTAGAGCTCTTCCGAAGCGTGGTGGAAGGAATTTAGCTGGAATGACTGGGCTGGTTTTAATTCTGCCAGACCTTCTTCCTATTGAACCATAAGAGAGCTCATCCGGAAGGAGTGTTCTCCCTAAGGAATAAACATAGATTGTTCAGATAAGATTCTGCAAGTGGGTGTCTTTTCTTGTCTCATCACCAGACGAAACTCTCCCTTACTATCCGAATGTGGTGACAGAAGGCATGCTGGGAAACTCTGTATTTGAGCATCGAACTCCACACTTCCACATTACACAATGCTCGGTGTCACGAGTTTTAACAGATGTTTGTTGCTTTGCAGATAACTTGGCACTTGCTCCCACCATGAGTAGAGATCACATCTCCCTCTACCCTGAGTAGAGTCCAGCACCCCCCAACTGTCTGTACCTGTGCCATCTGCATGCGCTATTAGCTCTGCTTGAGTAGCCCTTGATAACACTCTCCAGGAAGTCAATTAAAGATGACATAGAGTGGGCTGAACTGCCTTTAAAAAACATATATATATATATATATATATATATATATATATATATATATATATATATATATATATCAGGCATTTGGTGAAGAAATAACAAAACAGTGAGAAATAGGTTATTTATGGTTCTCCAGGAACCCATATTTATATTTACTTTTTCTTCCCAGTTTTTGTTGTTGTTATTTCTGTTCTTTCTATGGTTTTCTAAGATTTTAAACACTTTTTTCAGATTGTCATGACTAGTGTTATATAACACTTGGATCAGGTATATAGGTAAACATTGAGAGCTATGAAATGTTTCTTCAGTAATTTAAACTACAAGGAAGAAAAAAAAAACATGCTGTAAGATTGGAAACAATGAGATGTTGTATTAAGAAAGAAAAGAATTAAAAATGATTTGGAGGTTTACAGCAACCAAAAGAAGACGTTGTTTTAAGTATGGAACTTAGTGTAAACCACAGTTGTGTGGGCTAGAGGATCATGCATTAAACCACAGCAGGGCTCATAGCAACAAAAGGGAACAGGTCATGCTGATCACTAACACGGCTTCTGTTCTTTCTTCCTAATGAAAATACGTACTATATACAGAAGCAAACTCGTATTAGAAATGGGTTCAAATATGAAAATATTTCATCATGCATTTTGAATTAAAAAGAGACTTAGCCTGTTCAAATCACCATTTCACAATAGGGTGAAATAAATGATTATAATGGAGACTGTAGTTACCAAGTTAGATTATCTTTAGTATACTTTGATTATTCAGTTACAGATTCATAAAATATATTCATTTCACCTAATTGTCCATCATAATATTTTTAAAGTGTTTTCTAGAATAAAAATTATGTATTTTAAATCTTGGCTCCTAGTCACTCATATTAACAAAATAAAATTAGGATTCTTGAAATTTATGTCTTTTCACTCATAAAGTTTTTATCTTACAGAACTATTATTGTATTTCCCTAACATTTTAGGTGGGGAAATATGGCCATGTAATAGGCATGTGTCTATTTCATCCACTGTAAAATTGAAGTATTTTTAAAAGCAAGTTTAGTACATGGTCTTTAAAGGTTTTTTAAATATAATAAAGAGAAATATTTAAATTTCAAGGACAATATAAACAATATGTTGCTCAAACAAAGGCATTTCTCATGTGTTGAGGGAGTAAAACTTGTAACTACAGGGCAAGTTTATTTTATGGATGCATAATAAGTAACTCTATCACTTTTTTAAACTCCATCACTTTTATCAACACAAACTGAAATTTGTTATTCATTTTTTTTCAGTAAAAACATTTTTGTGTGTCTGTTACATGCTAAGAATCACATTCTCAAGTTTGGGAATTTAACAGTAAAAAATTTGAAATTTCTTTCTGCATATCTGTAGTTAACCTCTATTTTACTTAAGGAAGCTAGGTAGTAGGTCAAAATTCCAAACCAAAGTAATTGTATGGAAGAAGTTATATGCAGCAGAGGGAAGACCACCAGATGTGATACTTGCTCCTTTTTTAGATTCTGGAGCTTAGAAAAGGTCATCAGAGGTGAAAGTAACCTGAGACTTGAGATTTTAGTGACAGGAAGTGGAGAATAAAGATTGATGGGGCAAATTATTTTCTAGGCTGACAGAAGACAATAAAAACAAGATCCAAAAAGTCACTTGTCTTGCTAGAAGAGCTTCACACACAGGAGAGAGAATGGAGGAAGAAAGAAGCAGGAGAGATAGTTCCTATACACATCTCAAAATAACCCTCGGGTAGCACAGATTCTCATTTTCATTCCAATGTCCTGAGGAATGCTTTGCAAATTTTTACAAAGGATAACTAGACATGTTTACTAATTTCTGCTGTGTGAAGAACAAAATATAGGAAGATCAAGACTCAAGAATTTTAAGTCAACTGCCATATAGCAGATGCAGTGGTGTCTCACACCAGATAAAAAGAACAGAGGCAAAGAGAGGAATCTGGATGCAGGACACCATTAGAGAGAGGTTCTTACTAATGTACCATCTGATATAGGTGTGTGTACCAATATGAAAGAAAAGTATTTTGTATTAATCACTTTTACTAGTTGAAAAATGAAATATGAAACCCTGCAGTCAAAAATAATAGATTGTTAAAGAATTAAAATGAGCCGGGCGGTGGTGGTGCACGCCTTTAATCCCAGTTCCAGGACAGCCAGGGCTACACAGAGAAAAAAAAAAAAAAGAATTAAAATGAAATAAAGTTGCTTAATATTGAAGACTATTGAACATATACCATGAAATCTCTATTGTGAAAATGTATTATGTTAGAAAACAAATTATAATAAGTCACTATATATTCCTTACATAATACTATGGTAATGAAGCTGTCTCTTTTTATGGGTTTAAATGAATTTTAACAAACACTTTCATGAGATGACTTTTTCACAAACTCAAAGACTCGAAGACAAAATTCAATAAAGAGGAAGACTCACCCAGTATACATTTTACTGTTTAAGATAAACTATAAAGCATTGATGGACCTGACATCAACTATCATCATCCTATAAAATAACTATACTAAGACATATAATAATATCAAACTTAATCTGTATACATATGCATCATTTTACCTCTTTTTTTATATTTGCTTTGGAGACATGATCTCATGTTGCCTAGAACTTCCTAGATAGCCAAAGCTGGTCATGCATTTCTCACCATCCTGGCTCCACCCCCAGGGTGCTGGGATTGCAGTAATGCAGCACCATCCCTAGTACTTTACAAACTCCCTTTAAGTTAAAAAAAATCAAATATTTGCTTTCTATTTGAAACTATGTAAAATAAAATGTATGTGAATATAAAAGGGAAACAGTATTTTTCCATGATCTTTTGTAAGGTCTGTTACACGTATTCTAGAGAAAACTTCCGTTAATAAACTTTACTATGGTGATAAGCTTTTATACTTTGAAGAGGTCTCTTATATTCTCATTTACATGATTTAAGTGTATTCACAGATCCCAGTATATAAACAGGGGAGAAGAAAAACATTTTTATAAATAAACATCCTATTTAAGAAAGTGTCTGTTGATAGTATACATCTGTGATTTTTCAAGTCTTTCTCAAGTTTACCAGGTGGAACCCTTTCACTGTGGGTTGTTTACTAGATCTTCCTTTGTGACACCAGGAAACAAGTCTCTGCATTGGAATCCCACTATCTCAATACCCTGCATTTTTCTGTTGTCTACTAATAGAGGCCTTCTGCTGATGTTACATGAAATGAACTTTTGATATTGCATTCTGCCTTAAAAAGATCATAATAAATAAAATGCATCCTGACCAGGCTTCTGGGTAGGTTTTCCACTGTCTTAAAGCTGTTTTATTGACTCCTATTATGAATGGTCCAACTCTTCTGTAAAGTTACATTTTGTCCCACCAAGTAACATTTGGAAGAAGTTTGTCACAGCTCTGCGACTTAAAGCCAACTGGGAGAGATGATTTTAAAGCATTCTTAGTCAATACATTTTTCCATTTAAATGTTGTATTTCTACAACATCAAACACATATATTTATAATTAATAAATATATTTACAAGATTTAGCAGTTATAAAAGGAAGGCAAAGCAGATGTGGTTCATCATTTGCTCTCATTCTTTGTTTCCCAATATTTTTATTTCTCCAATGGAATGTGTTATTACTACTTTCTTCAGTGTCTTCTTTTTTATGTACATGCAAGCACATTCCATTTTGTTTATTTTCTTCTTGCCCATTATTAACACAGATTCACATCCCATATTGAGACTTGCTCTTCTAAGAGTAATGTCTGAAAGCATGTCTCTTCTTTGTATTTTTTCTCAGATAATTCAAACTTTTTCTGGCTGCACTTTCTGAGTTATAGATAAAAAAAATTTAAACATCTTAAACATGGTAAAAAAATATCTCTCTTTAAAATATTTCAAACTCACAAAGTGTTCTAAAAATTGCTCTCAATTGAATGTGCAATTAGTAGTTATCAAATAACAAAAAAGAATAATTGAATAATAAGGTATTTCTTTTACCTAACATTAATAGCTACAGCCAGAATTGTTTGAAAGTAAAATAATAAATATAAAACCTATTGGGTCTCAGTTAACCACGGTTAAGTTAAATACTACCTGATATATTAAATAACCTGCTTGTAACCTCTAGGGAAAAGATAATACTTTTGGTTTACATAACAACTGAAATTCTGTTCCTTTAGTGCCTTACAATGTAGACAGTCATCTGAATGTCTTTGACTTAAAATTATATTATATACGTGAATGCAAGGTCTCATAAAAGTGATTAGCAGTAGTTATCATCTTCTATTAGTAACTGCATGCTTTTTTGTAGAAAAATCAAACCAGCAGTGTAAACCCTGACAGACCTCAGCACCTCTGTCCTGTAGACACGTCTACCACTCCATCTTTGATCTGCTAGTCCTAAAGCCCAGTGTATAATCACTAAGGATCTGCTTCTGCCTTTAGAAATTATCTAGTGTCACGGGTAAATGATATCATTATTCAACCCATAGGTCATGATGAAGATGTTCTATTTCACAAGAAATGAATACTTTTCCCTTCAGCTAGTTGAGATTAGAAAGCAAATGAGATTTTAGCATTTTTAGAGAGCGATTAAAGGGAGAGCAGGAGAAAGGTTAATGTTTGGTACAGAAATATGTCCAACATTGTAAGTTATGCTCACTGGTCAATTGTAATAATGCACATGGTATTATGAGTTACCTTAAATGAAAATAATGGACATTTGGTAGACCTCTCGGTAAGTCTTCATCAGGTTTGATAATGGTCTAGAACAGTGGTTCTCAACTTTCCCAATGTTGTGACTGTTTAAATTTGTTCCTCAATTTGTAGTAATCCTCAACCATAAAATTATTTCCATTGCTAGCTACATCATAATTGTAATTCTGCTACAGTTATGAATTGTAATGTAAACAGTGTTTTCCCACGGTCTTAGTCAACCCCTAAAAAATGGTCATTGGGAACCCAAAAGAGTCTCACCGGTTGGGAACCAATGTTCTAGATGAACAAACTATAAGTACTTTGTAAGTCAAGGTAGATATCCCTTCATAGAAAGGTACTCCTAGGGAAGAAGTCAACAGCTCTGTTTCTTTTCTGTCTCATTTTGGTAAGTGGAGATGTAGTAAGTCCTAGGGCTGCATTTACCAAGGGAGTTAAGGGTAAGATATTACAAGTAAGCAAAGTAGGCAAACGTGCTCACTTCCTTATTACTGAGGTCATAACCTGTGATTACTCATCTGTTCCCTCATGCATATCCAAAGAGGAGAGGGCTTTTAAGAGAGTATTTATTTATGTGTTATCATCATCATTATCATCATCATCATCATCATCATCACCATCATCATCATCATCATCATCATCATCATCATCATCATCATCATCATTGCCCTTGTTGTATGCTTATGGTCTGTACATAGGCATACATGCAAGCATGTGCAAGTGTAGGTCAGAGAGCAACTTTGTGGAGTTGGTTCTTTTCTTCCACCTTTGGATAAGTCAAGTCACTTTACTCATGATCCGTATCTCAATCCCTGTCTTCCAGAGAACCACCTTTTTTGATTCAAAATGCATGTGGATGGGAGGTTTTGCAGCTACTTAAGCTGACTAAGTCCCTTTCCTCACAGAGGCTTAGAGAGCGAAGGCCTCAAATAGTGGCCTCCAAGGGAGCGAATACAGCCTGTTGCCTAGACAGGTTGCCTGAGATAACTTATAGACAATTTTCTGGAAGTTATTCACATCTGTTATCCCAGTGCTGTCTTCAATCTAGGCTCCAGACAGGCATGCATGGTACTTTTGGGAAGCCCAAGGGCAAAGGGCCAGAGCATCACGTCTGTCCACACTGAGCTGCAAAATAGGGGACATGTGATTGAGCACTGCTTAGAACTGCCAGGTAATTCACAGTTTAAAAAAGAGGGCTCACACCACGCCAAGTCGAATGCAGGTGAATTTGAAAATGTGGTAGTTGAGAAGTGGTACATCCCTGATGGCCTGGATGGCCTGGAGGTGAGTAGAAACCCATTTGTGGTCCCCTGAGCAAGCTGTGCCTAAACTCTGGAGGGCTACCATTGTGTTGTAGTATGCCTCACCAAATTGTGTTCAGTAATAAGTCTCACATTCAGAAAAAAAAATAGGAACAGCTTTTTAATTAAACACCATTTATTTATTTATTTTTAAATACTTAATTACTTTTGTAAAAACACATGGCACTTTCATTGGGGCACTGACTATGCCTTATGCTTTTAGAAGACAAATATTTATGTCTAGTATCAGTTTGCTCTTCAAATAAAGGGGGAGGCTTTGAGGGAGGGGAGACATACCATCAATAAAGCGAGAAATTCTGCTTTTCCTAGGTAAACAAAAGTTGTCAAGCACTTTGTGTTTCAGTCACTCCGGCGACGTAATATCAGTTTTCTGAAATAATTAAAGTATGGTCTTGTAGACATCGACATTCATAAAAGTGCTGAGCTGTGCTCAATGCTTTCTCTTCTTCTGGTTAGCTGTCAAAACATGGTGATGTTTGGGGGGTTTCCTGTAGATGAGGAACGAGACTGCTGCATGTTAACAGTGGCATTCAGAAATCATTGGGTTGTGTGTGTGTGTGGGTGGGGTGGGGGGCCCACAAGTCTTTGGTATACAGTGGAGCTTTTTTCTTATCGGCTGATTTGAAAGTAAACAGGGAACATTCTGAGTTAGGGAACACATCCAGCTCCTTGTCATGTAGCCATCAAATTGTACATTTCCTGAAGAGTCTGAGACGTCAGATTGCATCTGTCTCAGCAACATTCGTGAGAGCAGAAAGTCATGTTATTTTGCAATGTGGACATATGCAAATCCCAGTATGGAAATGCTCACATTCAGGATCTGCTGACATGTGGCCCTTGGTTACTTAGCTATCACAAATTCAAACCTAATCCAATGCAGACTGATGTAGTCCCCGGTTTTGTTTGTTTGTTCGTTTTGCTTTGTTTGTGTGTGTGTGTGTGTGTGTGTGTGTGTGTGTGCGTGTGTGTGTGTCTAATAAAGACAAATTCACCAGTCTGCTCCCAAATTTTACAGGTTTTAGGATAATGGTGTTCCTCACGTCTTCTCATTAGCAGTCTTTGAGACAATGATGATAAAGAACCTTGTTAAAACTCATGAAACAAATATTTTCAGTCAGGAAAAACTTTCTCATCAAAGTCAAGCGAGGCATTATAATATATGTCTCTCAAAATCTGTTACGTCACAGGTTCAGGTGAAAAGGTAAGTTACAGCAGTTTAGAGAAACTAGGTTTCTTGACAAGGAAGGTTAACCTTGACCTCATCTCTTCAACCCTCATTTCATCAGCAGGGGTGGAGTCACACTGAGACCCTGCCAATCTGTAATGAATAACACATAAATTCCAGGACACCCTTGCACCGTCGGGTGCCCTAATGTGTAATAATGCTTAGAGTGTTGAGTTTATAACTCATGGCATCTGGCAGTTAGTTGGCATTGTAATTCATGGAGATCATGCACATCACAATGCACTATGGGAGAAAAATATCAGAGCAAAGATGCCTCATTGCTGGGGACAGGGTAGAATGACAGGAAGACACACCTGAGACCATGTACCTCTGTGAACTGAGCTGCGCTGGCATGCTGTAAACGCTAATGCCTTCAGTTCGGACTAACAAGGTGGGAGGAGAGGTATGACCTCTTTGGATCATGAATAAAACAGCGTAATAATATTTACTTGACAGGATTCTGCTGTTCAGTTTATTCAGATGGACAGATACAGCGAAAGGGGAAAAAAGAATCCTGAACTTTGAACTTAAACATGTTGCTTATGTACCCTTGAAACTTAAATTTAGACTTAAATATCTCTATTGTCTCTCTTTCTTCTCCTTTTCTTCTCTTTTTCTCTCACCATGGCGACTCCCCTCGACTAACTCCTTGAGACCAGTGAGCTAGTCAGAGAGCAACTTCCCAATAAACTGGTCTTAATATATATATATTATATATACATTGAATTATATTTTTATAAATATACATAAGTGACAATTGATTCCCTCAAAATTTTTGCTTGATGTGGTCACAGGGTAAATGAAAGGTACAGAGTGGTAGAGAGAAATGCAAAAGTGATGGGCAAAGCAAAGAGCCACCAACCAGCTGCGAGCAACCTTCCTGGCATCCACCATGGTCTCTGCTTTGGCAGAAGATTTGAGATGTCATGAAATAGAAACTAGGCTGAAAACTCATATCAGACAGATGGCCACTTGTAATTACCCCATCAATGTAAATTCCATTAAAAATAAACCCTAGCGTGTTTACTTCCCTGTTTATTTATTTATTCCCAAACCCACATCT
>NW_022196894.1:71306299-71307381 GCF_008632895.1 Mastomys coucha | reverse complement strand
GTGTGCTTGGGGGCCATATTGAGCAGCCTTATTTGATGATCATATCATCTGTGTAGTTATAGATTTTCAATTAAATGCACTCTGATCTTCTAACCCTCAGAGCAATGGGTACAGTTGTTGGACTCAGTCCTTTGACTAGAAGTACTCACACTCCCTTGGGGAGCAGAACAGATAGATTAATGGGATGTAAATCTTATTCTGAAGTAACAAATCACCACAAACAGATTTTCCTTAATGCAGATGATTTTAAATGCTACCTTTCTCCTGACACGATGGACTTTGCATAACTTCCAACTTTTCATTATTATTTTTTTTTAAGAATTTTCTGTGAATATGGGGATCTTAATACCCCTTGGACAATTTTCTGGGCTTGGGTTCTTTAAGGGAGAAAAGAAGAACTGATTAAACATTAATTAGCATCAAGCCACAACTTCCTCATAAGCTAATGGGTAGGGTATGCAGATCCTTTTCAAATATCAGATGCAACGCTTTCCAAAAATAAGGCTTCCAAGTGTTGACGGAGTGCCAAGTGCTGGCTCCTTCACAACAAAGCAAAGGAAACGATTGCCAGAGACAGGCCTGGAGTCTGCCGTGGTCAGATGTCACCAGTTTGCAGTGCCACATGTGATCCAAGAGTTTATGAATGATCTCAACACTTGGTCCCCGAGGAGAACATATGCATTACAGAGGTTACGGATACAAATTACAGAGAGCGCAATGTTTCCATGCAATTTCTAAGAATCCTTCAGCAGATTTTAAACATTAATGGAAAACATTAAGGAAGACTTGGCACTCTTAGCAAGACTTCAAATTATACTGTGGGTGAGGACAGAGAAGAGCTAAAAAAAGGATGGAAGAATAAAGACTTGGCTAAGGAGCTTGGAGCTGGCCATTCCTCTTGCGTGAATTGTGTGTTTGTGTATTTTTATTCCCAGCAGAATTCCAGGCTTCACCAAGTGTTATGACTTGAAAATGAGCAAGTCACAGGGCATCCTTGTTTATTCAACATGCTCCAATTCATACTGCTGCTTTATCTGCATCATTTGCTGAGGGCATTTGCTTACACAAGGCCTGTTTCTGGA
>NW_022196894.1:71281617-71306260 GCF_008632895.1 Mastomys coucha | reverse complement strand
GCAGGGGTGCCAGGGTGTCAGCTTGCTGCAGGGGTGCCAGGGTGTCAGCTTGCACAGCAGTACCAGGATGTTTCCCCACTGAGCAATTTCTTTCCTGTTTCTCTTCTGTGAATGAGCAACCACTTATAATTTGTCCCCCAAATATAAGATTGTGTTCTGTATACAGCTGGTAGCTAATCTGTCCTCTCTAGTCATTTGTTACATAACTGTAGTGAATAAAATAAAATATTTTAAAGGGCGATTACTTTGAAGACTTGCTTTTAATACAGTAAAGAATAAGAATAATGAAGAATGTGCTTGTTGTGTTATCAGTATGTAGCTTTTGGTTGCAAAAGAAAACTGGCTTTAATATGAAAGGAAATTTAGCTTGAAAGCTGGGAGTTGGTACTGTGTCTGGGGTTGATTTGTTCAAGCACACCACCGAGCACTATTATCTTCCTAGCTCCTATGCTAGCTTCATCAAAATGTGGGGCTCCCCTGGCTTCATAGCATGGGTGCCAGAAATGGCCACATAGAAAAAGCATGCTTTCCTTATAGATGTAATGAGAACACAGTGTTTCATTAATGTTGGAAGCAATCCTGACCAATTCTAGTGTTGACCTTTGCTAAGATATGGTGGCAGCAGGATTAGGGAAATACTGTACCTGATTTTACTGATGGCCATCCCTTCTGCATTTGTATAGTAGTTTGAGATTCAAAATTCCGTACCACAATCAAAGTTGCTATTTTTTGGTTCTGGCATGAAAATATGCAGTCTTCTTAACTCCTCAAAGTGCCTGGCTTTTCTACTAGACAAGGTGAGGAATGAAAACAGAGACACTACCCCTTAAATCCAAGCAACTCAAGTTTTTCTTCCAAGTGCCATTTTAAAATTAAATTTAAAACATTGTGGTTTGCACTAAATAATAAAAAGATTGCGATACAAATCTTGATATTTATAGTTCAATCAACCAATGAATAAATCCTTGATTAATTTTTGTGTGGCCCCTTAAGAAGGAGACTTTGGAAAAATACCTTCTCTAGATTAAGTATATAAAAGAAGAATTTACTTACGAATGAATAGGAAACTGGCAATCACAGTGCAGTTACATGCCTGAGAACTGGATAAACAAAAGTCAGAGAACAAAGTGGCAGCATAGAGACAAAAGAAGTCTAAAGCATTAGTGTAAAGTAATAAGTAGTTGTTGCTGTTTGACTAGGGTAGGATAGTTATGGACATGTTCATTGCAAGGCTTCAGATATAATTAGAAACATAGTTCTAAGCAACACACAACATTGTATTAGGGAGAGAATTTTAGTTCAACCTTGTGGTGGTTTGAATAAAAATTAACCCCATAGACTCATATATTTGAATGTGTTTGAAAGGATTAGAAGGTTCAGAAGGTATGGATTCGTTAGAGGAAGTGTATCTGTGGAAGTGGGCTTTGAAAATTTATTCACACTAGGATTTATTCACACTAGGCCAGTATCTCTCCTTCTTTGCCTTCAGATCAGGATTATAAAGGTCTCAAATGCTTCTCCTGCACCTATCTGTGTGCTGCCATGCTCCCTGCCATGGTAGTAATAGACTAAGCCTCCGAAACTGTAAACAGCCCCAAGCTGAATGCTTTCGTTTATAAGACTTGTTTTGGTCATGGTATCTCTTCACAGCAGTGAAGCAGTGATACAGTCAAACCTCTGGAGAGAGAGCAAACAATTGATAATTTTATTTTTCATTTTAGAAAACCTGTCATAGCTACAATGAAGTATTAAAAGGCATGTGCTTTTCTAATTTTGGGGATATATAATATCCACTGAATGGAGGTAGTGGTGATATTATAAGCAAACAGATGGTGTGGGAAATTATCTACCATGATGCCTGTCAAGATTCTAGTGTCAGTCACACTGTGCATCAACTCTGCACACATTTAACCCATGTTCAAATGACCTATAGGGAAACATAATTACATGGTTGGCAGTTACAGTGTCTTCGATAAAGTGTACCTATTACTATTATTGGTGGTGGAGAATTATTTTTAGAATAGAGATAAAAGTTATCTTCATATGGTCTTTTGCCCTAATCCATGAAATAGTAGTATGACATACTTCATTCTGGGCATGTTGTGGTTGTTGAACATTTATCTAGGTGTGAGTACCTAAAAAATCTGAAGGAAATTGTGTCCACCAACATGAAGTGTTCTGACTCAGAGGGCCTCACAACTCCCTGAAGATAGGTTGTCAATGGTTAATGGAGGTGGAGAGATAGTTTTTTGTAATGTTGTAGCTACTGGTAAGGTACATACATTCCTGTTTGATGAACCATTATGCTCCTATAAATAACAAGAATGAAGCCCACTGGGTTGTATGAATTGCACAAGAATGCACAGACATGCACACCCATCAATGCACACATTCTCACACATGCATGAAAATACAAGAGCTAGTTGAGAAAAGTGAAAAAGCAGGAAGGGAAAACGCAAAGACAGAGTAACGGCAGGGTGAATATGTTAAATGCAGATATAGGAATATCAAAATGAGACCCATTATTATATAAAATGAATGTATGCTGATACAATATAATGTCTCACCGTAAAGAATATGCCAAAGGCTGGATATGTAGCTGAGTGATCCTTAGTATGTATGAGGTACAGGGTTCTACTCCCAACATTAAAAATGGCAAAAACAGACCATAATTTCCTGTTTTATTCTACATATGACTGAAAGCCCTATCTTTCTAAGTGTTGTGGTTCACTGAGATTACATATTGGGATGTTCAGTTGTGTGCTTGGAACTTGAATTTAGTTCTCTATGGCTACATAGCTCTTGTCCAATGCACAAGATTTTCCTGCACAGAATCCAGCCAGGTTCAGTACTCTCTTACTTGACTTTGTCTTGAGACCACCGTTACTCAAGCTTATCATTACAATTCCTTTTTAAATTACCCTTCTCACGAGCAATTTAGTTTGTTTAGGATGATTTTCTTTATTCACTGCTGTGCATGACTACCTCTATCAATAATGTCTTCAGGCTTTACATTGCTAATGGCCTAGCTCGAGATGCTGAGGGCACTGTTTCAAGATGTATCTTTTAAGAGTCCTTTTCCTGTGCAGGCTCACCTTATTGTTATTGCTAATTTATTTTAATGGCCTAAGATGGAAATATCTAAGTGACGATTTGCTCCAACTGAGGTTATAAGAATAAAGACCAGAAAATTGATTACTTAAGACAAGAGTGAGAAGAGGAGACCTAGTGAAAGAGTGGAGGTGGAAGACAGAGGAGTCAGATATGCAAGATCTGAAACTCTTAACAGCCATGAAGCTAGTGTAGGTTATTATAAGAGTAACTGCTGTTTTGTACAAATCACAACCAAATATGATAGCAGTTTGGAACTTCAAGTATTATAAGACTAAGAGTCTCTTTTCTTGCTGATGCTTGCATGGAAGCTCCCCTCTATCTGCTTTAGGAAACCCTGTCTATCAGATAATGTGGTGTGTAAGGAGAAAAGCAAAGGCAAGCCAGCTCTTGAGAGACCCAGCCTGGGGAGATTAACTTCTCTTCACTCCAGATAGCCATTGACAATAGACCAAAGAAAAAGTTCAGCCAATGTCTAGCTTAAGTCTAGTTTAGTGAACTCGTGAGTTTGTCAGGTTTACCTGTTGGGGTGATTAAAAGAAAAGTACATTTTAAAAGATTCACCGCAGCATTGGGCAAAGATTCAAGAAAGCTGCATGCCCCAAATCTCCTTGCATGAGGTGCACCAGCGTCCTAGAGCACCTTCTCTCACCAGCTTTTATAAAACTGGGGAGGTTGGGAGCCTTATGAATCTTACAATTTTTAAGTATTTCTTAAAAGTCCATGATTTAGAGTATTTTTCTGCTTTCAATATTCCTCAGCTACCTCAGTTCTTTGTCTAGGATGGAGGCCTCCTGCTCTTCAGTGTTTTGTTGTTATTGCTGTTATTGTTTTTTTCCTACTTCCAATTGGTTTTTCAATACCACATGGTTAGTACTGAAAACACACATACAACAAACATAATACAGATTGAGCAACTTATACGGGTGTGTGTAAACAGAGACTGTGTTTTTAAAAAGGTCTAAGAAGGGTATATGAGAGAGTTTGGAAGGTGTAAAGAGATAGGAGAAATGATATAATTATATTATAATCACAAACATAATTTTTTAAGTATAATTACTTACCTCATAAACCTTGTGAATTTTATTTTCATAGACATAAGGAAACACTTCAAGGCTATGTAGCATACACCTACATAGACAGATAAAGAGGAAAAAAATTAAAAAAAAATTAGTCAGTTAGAATCTCCTGTCAGAAGTAATGTGCAGTCAGTCAGTCAGTGTAAGCTTTCCTTGAGTGAGACAGAGCAGACAAGTTTTTCTCCACACCTCAGGGCAACTGAACCTATGTGACTGGGAAGACACGAGTCAGACGCATTACAGGAAAACCCCAAAGAGCATATTACAAGTTGAAGAGGGTACAGTACCAATTATACCATTATCTCACCCTACTCTCCGAGTGAACAGTCTGAAAGCCTAAAATTACAGATGCTGTTAGATTTCTTGGCTTCATGTGCAAATTGGAGTAATTTTCCTTTTTTTTTTTTTTTTTGAATGCATAAACACATGTTATATTGTTTCAAAGGATCAGTTCTTATAGTTTGTTATATATATTTTTTTCATTTTATTCACCATATCAATGGGCTTTTAAAAAAATCAAAATTTAGATTGTGGCAAATCCACATAAGATTGATTCTCAGAAAGATTTGCAATGCTCTTCAGTACCATTTGAGCGAAGGCACTTTGGCATTTCATTTTTAGGGGGCCGAGATCTGGTGAAGGGTCTTCAGCTGGCCAGATGTGCCATTTTGGAACAGATTGAGGTTCTGCCAAAACACCATTTGTTGCCAGGCCCGGATATCAAAGGGGGTTCCTCATCCTGTTACCATATTTTTGCACTTCTTAGCATTGCATAAATAGGCAGCTGTTCTCTATTCAGAATATAAATTACTCACCAGCTTGCTCTCCCTGGAGGATATACCTACAAGAGGAAACCATGGTGTTAACCCTTCTCCTCTCGCATGAACGTCACACTTAAATGCACACCTCCCTCTCTTCATTGAGAAGCCAGTCCTTATGTCAGTGAGACAATCATATGTCCCTTGCCAGTGAGACAAGAGGACAAAACAAAACAAAAAATAAAAAATAAAAACCAGTGTCGTTGTCAGTGCTGACAGGTAACACTTATCCTAAGCAGAAAGGCATTAAATGAATCTGAGGCTAAGAATGAACAGTTTGTACAGAATGCTCTCAATAGGAAGCAAACTGCTCTCTCATGTGGCTATGACTTTATGAAGATGGAAAGATGTGTTAAAGAATATTATGAGAAAAATTAAAAGAAAAACTGAAATTTTACTAGTTGTTTCTCTGGGACTATTTAATGGATAGAAAGACTCTTTTAAGTATTTGGAAAATGGATATTAACCTAAAGACACAACGTAACAAAAAAAAGATGTAGAGAGCTGAGCTGGGTCTCATAATAGGACAGGGAAGGCAGCTGGCTTAACAACAATAAACATTTTCAGTAGTTGTTTTACCTAGAAGATTATATGAGGCTATCTAGTGATAGTTCTAGACAATATATGCCATATACACATATGTATGTTTACACACACTTCTGTATTATATGAAAATGCACATACAGATAGAAACAGATATACTCCAAATGTTTGTATTTATTTGATATACAATGGAACAGTATATGCAGATAGATAGATAGATAGATAGATAGAGGTGTGTGGAAGGATGGATGGATAGATGGATATGTTTTACCTTTACATAGTTTAAAATAAACCATATTTAACAGAGTTTAATACATGCCTGTAATCACAGTCCTTGACAAGCAGGAGAATCATAAGATCATTGGTTTGAGTCCTGCCTGGGTTGTATAATGAGGCTGTCTAAAAAGGACACAAAACTAAACAAATTACATGCATAAAATGAAATAATGCTTGTAAGAGTTGGAATGTCAAAGAAATAGAAAAGGAAATGGAAACATGAATACAGCAAAGGTAAACATATTAACTAGTCTCACCTCCTGTTTTGAATGCTTTATACTTAAACATTTATGGACACTATTTGCCAAATATGCTCAGTCCTCTTTAGTCTGATATTGCACGCAGACTTCTGATCATGCCAGCAAAAAAAAAAAAAAAAAAAGATCACACTGATGGATAGGTGACATTTGGATATCTGACGCATGCCAGATTTCTGGAGGTGAGATCGGAGGTCCAACCTGCTGTTCTCCTTCTGAATGAAAAAAGGGACAATTCTGGTGGCAGCCGAGGTATAAGGGGTGTCTGAGTTCTTCATGTCACACTGCCCAGATGTCACTTGGCAGGTGGAGAATAAAAATGAAGCCCTTGTGTGTGGGTGCTGGTGTGTTTCAAAAGAAAACAATGAGTCTGCTCATTGAAGTGTGGAATGGACCCACATTCATGTCTCAAGAAAGGGAGCTTCTCAGAGTTTTTCAGTCCATTTCCTTCATAGAACCATGGGCACACATGCCCAGAAGCGATGAGTGCATAGCCTATTTCAGTTTTAGTGTATCTTAAGTATTCATTGTAATGAGTTTATGGACACATAAGCATACATGCTTTTCTTTATAGAGAGTAGATCCACATTATGTGAAATGCTCTATACCTTACTTGATTATTAATGCTCAGAAACTATATCTGAAATGTCCTACCTCACAGCTCAATATCTAATTTTAACTGGATTTTCAGCATCAATGTGTGCAGATGACACTCTCCACCACTGTCCTCACCAGTGAGCACTTGGGTCTGGTTTAGCATGCTCTCTAACGAGGATGTCTTGTGCACCAGAAATACCCAGCATTTGGTACTAGAAATATTGGCTAAGACTTGAAGTTGATTTTGGCAAGAGAAAATGGTACATTGTCCTTAAGCATTGTCTTAAACTGTTTCAATTTTTCTTCAGTATTGCGAGATGACTTCCGGCAAAACCCCACAGATGTGGTAGTCGCAGCTGGAGAGCCTGCAATCTTGGAGTGCCAGCCACCACGGGGACACCCAGAACCAACCATCTACTGGAAAAAGGACAAAGTCCGAATTGATGACAAGGAAGAGAGAATAAGTGTGAGTTCAATTATAAGAAAGGTCCAGAGAGACTGAACAAAACATCGAAAGAACAAATTTTGTTAACATTTTAAGAACATAATTGTATTTAAATATTAATTTACCATATAAGACATATTGAAATGATTTAAATGTGAAAATAAAATTTTATACGGGATTTAATAAGACAATCATGAGAGTTTACATTATACTAATTGTTATGCCAATTTAAATATGTAACTGTTATTTTCTACTGTGATATTGATATCTTAGCTCTCTAAAGATTTCTAATGGTCATTTATGTTTATATATTGATATTAAAATATAATGGTATCCATTAGCATATTAACTATCTCTAATTTCATACTAGATTAAGTATTATATAAAATTAATAAGGACAGCTTCACTAAAATAAAATTTGCATTTGATATTATGTATTAGTTTTACATCTAAGTCAAATATAGTGACTGATATTTGATATAATTTATTAAAAATAATTATTTCATTTGAGTAGTCAAATTTTATTTCAAAATAAAATTCATATATATCTATTACATTTGTTATAAATGAGAATACATACCATGTGGACATTGAAATAACAACATTACATAAAATCTAAATGCTTGGCAGAAATTGCAATATGAACTTATGTTTTTGCGTTCATTGTTAATATGAAAAGTTACCGTGATGATGAGAATTTGGTCTTTAGTGGGTTTGCATTGAGTAGCATTCTTTTGAAAATATACACTTTGACTTTTGCTGTATAACAAACCATCTCAAAATTCAATGGTTTATCTAAGCTATTTTATTTATAATCTGGATCTTTTTTAAAAAAAAATCTTTTATTATTTATGTAGCAATAGTCTTGATTGTTCTTAAATAATCAAAATTATTAACTAGAACATCTTTCCTTCCTTTTCTTTTCTTTTGGTTTATTTTTTGTAGATCCGTGGTGGGAAGCTGATGATCTCCAATACTAGAAAAAGTGATGCTGGCATGTATACGTGTGTAGGAACCAATATGGTGGGGGAAAGGGACAGCGACCCTGCAGAGCTCACTGTCTTTGGTAAACCTCTCTTCTACATTATGGTGTAGCTAGTTTTCTCATTTCTGTGACCAAACACTTGACAAGAAGCAACTGAACAAAGGAACACCTGGTGGACACAGTAGTAGTAGCAAGGTGCATCTGGGTACTCACAAAGCATCCGTAGTCCTGCAGTGAAGAGAGAAGAACATTGCTACTTGGTTAATTTTTTTCCTTTAAATTCAGCCCAGGACCACAGCTCACAAGATGTACTTTACACATTTAGGGTAGGTTTCCTACCTCAGTTAAACTAAAATAGAAGTACCCTATTGGACAAGGTAAAGTTGGTCCTTTCCATAATTCTTCACTCTGTCAAACTAATACTATTGATCATTATTAATTATAAATAGTTGTAATTTTTTAACAGTAAAAATTGGACATATATGAACAATTACTCTCTAATTAGAATAATCAGTAGTGATTAGAATTGGAATTTTAGGAGCTTTTGATGAAAGTTTTCATGTCAAATTGACAAATATCAATATATCTAATTTATTTATGTACTTAGAATACTGTCAGTTAGCAAACTGTTTTTAAAAGGCTACTATTTCCATGACAATTTGAAATATTTAACTCATCTTATGTTCATCATTCATTCTGTTTTGCTATATTTATCATGTATTAGACACATATATACATGTACATAAATAACAAACACATGTGTTCTTGTATGTGTATTTAAATACATATTAACAGCCTTTCTTTTCTCATTCTAATAGGATAATACTTTCAAAATTAAATGACCTTTATTAATTCACTGCATGTCATAGCAAAATTTCTTATGGTCATTACTCTAGAATATTCCCAAGCATTTTGTTGAAGTCTGGAATTGGTCTGTTTGAGGCTTCTTCCGCATCTTGAGAGGCACCATCCAGTCTTAGGATGGGGAAAATCATGATGGAAAAAGATGTAGTGATATGCTTTTGGTTGTGCTTTTTGAAAGGAGAATAAAGGCCTCTTTGAAAACTTTATGCATGCTGAGTAATCTCTGATATTACTCCCTGTGGATATGTCCCCACTTGAAGTCCCAAATGCAGAAGGCAGGAAACCTCCCATAATTCATTAGAGCAATGAATAAATATTACTCTTTTCAATGTATGCCTGTAAACTTCTGTTCACCTAGTACAGATAACTATAAGGTTGCCTCTAAATTGTATGCAGTCATCTCTAAATGTCTCAAAACTCTCTCTACCCAGTAATGAATAAAATACAGTTTTGTCTTGTAAGATATGAAATTAGTGGTCACTGAATATCAGCATTGAAAGCCCACAAGTATAGCTCTTCTATTTAAAGAAACACTCATTGCTATTTTTTTTTAGCTACCACAAGTTCTTGAATAGAAATCATTGCATTATAGCCATATAGACTGCCTTCAAAAGGAAACTGAAAGGGTTCAATGTCATTACCAAAGCAATTAGATTTACCAGTAATGTGTCTGTTTTATGAAATATTTACCCTACTATCCCTAAAGACATTAGAAAAACTGTAGGAGACCCCTAAACCTGTCAAGAGTTGTGGTACAACTTCTAAATTATTTTAAAAATAGCTATCAACCCAAGAGATTAAATTTATCCAGAGGCAGTTCCTGTGGAAGAATTGATTTAGGGAACTGGGAAATAGTTATCTGATGGTGTAAACTTGCCTGAGGGGATTATATACAATAAGTTGATGGAAAAATGAAATCCCATTTTGTACAAAGAAAAAAAATGTTCCCAAAGTTAAAAAAAAAAAACCCACCAACCAAAAACAAAAAAAGAAACAAATAAACACCCTAAACAAACAAACAAATAGGTAACAAATCAAACAAACTAAAAAATCAAAACACAAAACCAAAAACCAAAAATATCCCAGAAATCAGAGAAAGACAGGAGACAGGAGAGACAGTGGGAAATAGAAAGACATGCAGAGACAAAGACAGAAGGAGACAGAGACAAAGAGACAGAATAGAATGATGGGAAGGAGTATCAGGGAGGAGTTGGCAAAGGGGAAGTAATATGATTGATCATATCATTTTAAAGGATTAAGAACACAATCTAGAATAGGGGAGTGTTTGTCTTAGTCAAAGCTGGGACTCATGTGTGAGAGAGTTTTACTGTGTTATAACTCCAACTTTTAGAGAAATAAGTTAAACTATGGTGCCTACCTCATTTATGACCTTTGAATCTTTTACATCAAGAACATTAAAAATGAACTGCTTTTTATTTCCACATATTAAATAATATCACTTTGGTATCAAGTTTATAAACCTGATTTATATTACTCAGTTTACCTGGTCAATTCTAATTCTAGGTAGCTGCAAGTTCACCATAAGGTCTTTGATTACCATTGTCCCTCTGTAGCTACAAAATATCAGCTTTACTTTACGATGTGTTCTATAGAAAAAGTAATAGGTGATGTTTAGTACTTGAGAAATATCATTCATTTATAACTTGCAAGGAAAACAAAGAAAACAAATAAAGGTTCTTTGCTTATAGAGTAGTAATGTACTCTGCTGAAAAAAATCTACTCTTCCTATATTTTTATTCTTCAACAACAGGACTTGTGCTAGGAAATATTCTTTGGTTATTTTGTTCTAATGTGTACCATATTCACACAGGTGTACGCAGCGTAAACTGATATTATGAACTAGAGGAATGTTCAATTTGTTACTTTCCCATATTTTTTATCTATGAAATAATCTTCTCAAGGGTACTTTGTCAAATGTAAAAATCACACCATACACACAATCAACTTTAAATATCAGAATGTAGTGTTCTGGTCTGAAATGGCCATGTGACACACTCCAGGCATTTTATAAAAAAAATACCCACATGTACCCTGTAGATAATTAACGCATATGTCAAGCCTTAAAAATTCCACATATTCTCAAAGAAACTAGGGTTGAAGCACCTAACTTATAAGATGAAAACTGTTTATTAAAGAGTAGCCAAAAGTAGGCATACATTTCCTAAGCGATTTTTAACTGTGTCAAAATAACACACAAAAATCAGTTTTATACATTGCAATCTTAATATGTTCATAGGTACTACAAACCAAAATGAAATATTTTGCTTTATAGCTTCTTTAAGAAACCTTTACATGTGCATAGGTGCACATGAATGCATGTACACACACACACACACACACACACACACACACACACACACACACACAGGCATACATACTCTTCATCTTTGATTACTTTTTTAAGGTTTTTTTTTCAGTTGTTATTTTCACCTGCTTTGGATATTCGTTTCAATATGTAAAGCACGTGTTTTTTTCTAGTATATGTTTTATCTATTAATTGTGACATTGCTCTATATTCTACTTTAGAAAATAATAATTTGGTGAACTTAAAACTCCTTTCCAACCATTTTTTGTTCTCTTTTTTTAAAAAAAAAAATCTTCCTCTCTATCTAGTATATACTCCTTAGAAGCATTTTGCTATTAATGTTGAAATTAGGATAACTAGAGAGATGCCTGAGTGACCAAGCATAAGGATATGATTTCTAATCCCCAAAGGTATAGTAGCTCACATCTCTAACTTCTCTAGAGGAAGATGGGAGGGAAAGCCAAAGTCTACTGAAGCTTTGATGCCAGCTAGCCTGATATGTCTTGTCTCAAACATGACGGGTTGTGAGAATTGATACTCAAAGTTATCCTCTATCATCCACAAGTGTGCCATGATATACTAGTACCCAAAAATACACATATGTGCATACACACACCTATATACTTGCTATATATAAATGAGCAAAAACATTTTGGGTTAGTTTTAGCCAGGTAAATATTATGACCTGTGAACTAAAGATCATTATATTGTGATTCATTTTCAATTCTGACACTACGTTTGTTTCTTTTTTTATTTAAGGTTTCTTTTTTTTTATTAGATATTTTCTTTTTTTACATTTCAAATGATATCCCCTTTCCCGGTTTCCCCTCTGGGAAAAAAAAAACCTATTCCCACTCCCCTACCCCTGCTTACCATGGTAAAGCCTAAGTCCATCTTTTTGAAGCTCAACAATATGTGCTTCCCCATTACCACTCTCCTGGAGATTCCAGACTCTGTGTTTATTCCTCCCTGCCCCAGAATCTCCAACCTGATTTTGTCTTCCTTTGCTTTGATGCTGAACTCTTAATTCCCAGGATCCTGTGTTTTGTTCTATTCTTCCTGTTTATAATGTTTCTCTATTGCTTTCTGCTTGACTGGAACTCAGGACATATTCAAAACCCATATGACTTCACTCTATGTGTAATTCAAGTTACACCATCATATTTGATCACACGTCTCTTATTTTCAGTGACTATTGAGAGTGGCTCTCCACTGCTGCTCACATCCTTGAGTTCTTCTTGGGAAGTCTACCATGACTGTGATTGGTATCCTTTTGTATATGGCCTGTGACTTTTGATTTACTCATTTTTCTTTTCCACCTCTTAGCAGTGTGTTCTTAACCCACTGTTCTGAAACACTGCAATTGGACGCCTCAATTTGGCACTCCTCCACACCCTCATTTATTTATATGCTAGGAAGTCAAAATCAGAAATCTCTCAACCAAAACAACTCTATTAAATTCAGGGTGCTTCATGTTTGGCTTCTGCAGAGCATGTATTTATGAATTACATGTTAAGCATCTTGATTTTTTCTTTTTCTCTTTATCCTGTTGGTAGTAATTTGTTCTTGCCCCATGTGTGTCTCTTCTGTCTGACACAAAATTTGCTTCTTTTTTCTTTTGTGACAAGGTTTTGCTCTGTAGCTCAGGCTGTTTTAAAATTCACAATTCTCACATCCCTGCCTTATGATTTTGGGTTAGAATGCATACACTACTATGCTGGCTGTGCCTCTCACAATTCCAATAACATTGTTTTGAATTATAAATATTTCTTGACGGTATTAATTTACCTCCTTTTATCCATAATTCATTTCCACACGTCACCTCTTCCATCCATTGCTCTCATTTTTATGAAGAAAGCTTTCTTCAAATATCATACAATGTATGATATTACTTCACATTATGAGTCTATCCATTTAAAAATATAAATTTTGTCATCTCATGAGTTTCAGTTAGTGTGTGCATACTAGTAATTAGTCAGTTCATGGGGGATTGAGACATGGGCATGTGATGACAATTTTTAGTCACTAGACTTAATAACTAGATAACTTTAAGAATAATGTTTTCTCAAAACAGTAAGAACTACCTATGGCTTGGTCCTAGTAGATGACTCTGGGCTTAAGAGCTCTGGCTACTCTTCTAGAGAAGTAGCATTGATTTCCATTACCAATGTGACAGTTCACTGTTTTCTGTAACCCCAGTCTCAGGGAGTCTGAACGCCACTTCTGGTTTCCTTAGGCAACAGGTATGCAAGGTACAATGGCACACATGCGGGAAAAACACTCATGTACACAAAAAAATAATAAACACATAAAAATTTGAAATGAAATATCTATCTTATTTATATGATGCAGATTTCATCTAATAATTCAGACTATACTGATTGGTGGAAGCAATGTAATACTTTCTTGGTGCATTATTCTCAGGCTCTTCTAAAACATCTTCTAATGCTTCAGGATAGGGATGAGTTTTGATGACAGAGAGCATGTTATCTGATGGCTCTTCATATTCTACTATGAGGAATGTCATGAAATAGTGTGCTTAAAACATGAAAGAATAGTTTCCCTTTCCAATGTTTATCTATTTTCATCTTTGCTTCCAAGGGTGAAAATTATGGGCAAACAAAATTAATGCAGTCAGAATTTATATAATCATATCCAGGGACCCTGACCATTATTCCCAAGCTTTTGGGATGGCACAGTAATCACATCCAATGGTTATCAAAATTCGCTCCCCTTTAAAAAACCCTGTAAAGTCAAAGGAGACCTGTGAAGCCTGCAGTTCTCACTGGTGCTGATAAAAGGCTAGGCAAGGTTTACAAGCAGTAGTTAGCTCAAATGCCCCTTTATTACATAGTTTCCTTCTTACAAGACTTAAACAACCCCACCTATGCAATTATAGCCACAGCACTGCTTTTACAATGTCAAGTGAATTTTACCTTTAAATTGCTAAGGTCATCCTGAAAATAGCTGTCAGGACACAGTCATTGGCAATTTTAGAGTCACCCTCAATGACTATATACAGTTGTAGAATGTGTTAACTGGGTAGGTGATTTCCTCACTGTTGCAGAAAAACAAGAAAAAAAATTATTCAAACACCTATTGGATTCATGGCATTTCGTGTTAAGTTGAATATTTTTCTCCCTGAATAACATTGACATGACTGCAGTGAGACATGGCATTAGATTTGAATAGAGCTAAGTGTGATGTTGGGTTCTGTACATTGCCGATTTGGAACTAGGTTGCCAGGGCTATTTGAGAGCTGTCCTCTACAGAGTATCACACAAGCAAACAACACTGTTATCTCCAGAGGGATTAACCTTGCAAGCAAGTTATGCAGGTCATTCAAATCCAGTTAATCTCAGAGAAGAAAAAAGTTAATTGCTTTGGCAAAGAAGTTGCCTCTGACCGCTGCATAGATATATAATTAGGGATCAGCTGACATAAGGGGACTCTAATCTAATTGATAAGCAGCACAGAGATGACTCTAGAGGTTTCTCTCCCTGCCTTTTCAATATGTGGTCAGACATAAAGGGATACCATGGAAAAACTCAGGGGTCTTATTTTGACATGTCTTAAAATGAAGTTGGCTTGTTCAATAGATCAAGGTTTCCACAGTTGTTGATTTTAATTGTTCAGAGCTTCATGGTCGTACATCTCTGCAGACATTAGTGGATATTGAATGTGATCGTTATCTCTCACTAGGTTGTTCTATTATCAACTTAAGACTCTTACTCTCCTGACTTTCCATTCTTTTGCAGGTAAGTTTAGTACAAAAACAGATGGCTGAGACAGTTCTATTTGGCTTTCTTCTTCATTAGGTCAATTCCTCTTTTTCATTCTTACTGATTCTTAACATGGGCATGAAACTCTATCTGTTGTCAGAGAACAAGACTTTACAATCTTTACCTTCTAAAGTCATATTGGCATAAAATCATATATATGTATGTATATATATATATATATATATATATGCATCTTGGAGGCCATGTATACATATATACCCCACCATTTTCAAAATGCTGCATAGTTTTGGCCCCTAGTCTCTTGCTACTGGGATTATACTCTACACACACACACACACACACACACACACACACACTTATATATGTTCATATATATATGTTCATATATATATATGTATATATACATATATATGCTATAGCCATAGTTGCTACCACACTTGTTTTATTTTTAAATAAATTTAACTTCTTACAGTTATATATGTAGCCTTCACGCACTATTGATTCAAAGTTAATTCCCCTTCAAAAAGATAAACTTTACAATGACCTAAGCATGCTGGGATCAAATACACACTATACTTACCAGTGTGTTTAATTTGTTTAAAACTCCTTCTATATTTTTGTATTTCAGCCTGCTCATCTGGCAGAAAATTCATTTTGGATGTCTTAAGTCTACTGTCTTTATTAATATTTAAGAATCTCTGTCAGTATAAAAGGAAATAATTTTACTCAGTAAACCTTTGGCATAGTTTAATTTTCTCTCTTCTTTCACCTTTCACAAATTCACCAAAGCAATCCTTCTCACACACATTTTAAAGGTGCTGCTATGGAACATCAGGGCCTCAGGACTTCTCAGTCAGTTAGGGTGTCCTCTTCCTTGAGCTATCCATGTGCCCTTCCCAGCTGTGGCCCTCACTCTATGGCCAGTTTCATCTCACCACTTTCATCATATAACCAAGCTGCTGACTCTTTACAAGCCATTGAGTTTGGAGCCTGGGGTAGGAGAGCCCACATTCACATTTGCCTAATGACTGAAAACACTGCTATAGTTTGTTTTTCTCCATAGGCCAGATTATGGTACAATACTCTCATTAACGGCAGAGAACAGAAAAGGTCTCCTCTTGAAATACTTTTCAGTCTCAAGTGATGTTATTAGTGTTTTCCTCTCTGTTAGCAGGGGGTGAATTCAGACTCTAGATGAACGCATCAAACAGCATAGAAAATTTCCCTCTCACCTCCTATGCTAACATAATATTAGCATTTGGAAAACCTATAAAGATAAACTAATCCTAATGTCTACGTACTGCAGAAACAATAACTCACCATCATCATGCTTAAAATATATAGTTGAGGAACATTGTGTGCACCATTTAAAAGGACAACAGGACAGTGTTGGGGCTATGGAGATGGTTCAATGCTTTAAGCAGTCAGATCCCCAGATTTCCATAAATATCTGCCTACGTGGGGATTCAGCCCTTTCTTCATTTCTAGCAACAGGAGGCAGAGACTAGGACAAGATGTGACAATAGACATAATCCCCTGAGTTTGTTTAAAGAATTGTAAGTTAGTAAGGTAGAAGAACTATGGAGAGTAATTTTCAGTATCAACCTCACATCTTTACATGTTCCAACCATGCGCATTTGCACATTCTCTCATGATATGTTTTTTCATGTACACCATTCCACATGCATGCATGCATGCGTGTGCACAAGCATGCACATGCAATCACACACACACCAAAATGGAAAAAGTGTTAAATTAATCCTTCCCACTTGTACATTTGCTCTGTGGTTTAGGCAGAATCTTTTATTGAAGCAAAAATATCATTTTCTAGTCTGGGTTGTTTGCAAATTCTACATTGTATACTTTCTATGGTAACAGGCTGGAGAGATGGCTCGGTGGTCCAGAAAACTGGTTGTTCTTCCAGTGAACCCGAGTTTGATTTTCATCACCAACAGAGTAGCTCACAACCATCTCTATGTACGTGTAGTCTCAGGATATCTGATGCTTTATTCTGATGCCTTCACAGATACTACACAAGTGATGTACAGACATATGTTCAGTCAAAACACACATAAACATAAAACATAAAATAAAAAGAAAGAAAGAAACCTTCCATGATAAAATTCTATCTGCCTATTTTCACAGTTTAGAACTTTGAAGTTACAGAATACATACACTGGAATATATACAGCTCTTTGCCAACATCGAGTGTCTAATCTCTGTGGAGACATAACACTCTCAGCCCTCTAAATGCCCCACAATTATTGAATTCCTTGAGAAAAAAATTTCCCTTGGCATTTGACAATTGTTTTCTGAATATTGATCTCGATGTCAATAAAAACGCATGTTAACAACCTGTGTTCTTAGTGTGTTATTTTAAGTGATTTAGTGTCCGGGAAGTTTTCCTGCTTAATGTGTTTCTTTCTATGTGACATTATATTCACAATTCTCAATTGGAAGAGCTGAAACTGAAGTCTTAAAAGGCTAACCATGGCCATATGGCCAGATTCACTTTGTCAATTCCCCCTGGAATTCACTTGTCTTTCATGACCTAGTTTACTTTCTCCTTCAGAAAGTAGCCAACTTGAACTTAATATATGATTCAGAAGGCAGTGTTCATAAAATTTAAGAGGTGCATTTTCTAGTGGCTGCACTTTATCTAAAAAGACAGATACTGGACAAGGAATGTCACTGATTAGGGGGATGGTGGCTAAACTGGTTTTGTCTCATATATCTTTTTGATAGTAAAAGCCTATAATTAAGAATAATTTCATTGTATAGAAAAGTGCTAGAATATAGTCCAAAGTGTAGAATTAAAAGACTAAAATACTAAAGAATAGTATTGAAAAAAACTGAAGAAATTTAGGTAGGATAGCAAATAATTAACAAAGCAAAAGCTGAATTACAAAAATGTTCAATGGCTTTCAAGTCATGAATTTAAATATTGATCAATGCATCGAGTCTTTATAAAGTAGTATATCAAGTGGAAAATATTGGGGAATATTTTTGTAAGTGCAGTATTTTCCTGGAATGCTATTGAGGATTCCATCATTAATATTTATTACTTTTTATTATTTTTCATCAGCTTTATTATTTACTTTTTCTGCTCTAGACAACAATAATAGAAAAATGACTTTAAATTTCTTGTTTGTAAATAATTTAGTGTTTTGTATTTTAATGATTGGTTTCACCTATTTTGAGGCAGAAATTCACTGCGTATCAACTTTATCTTTTCCGGGGGGCTACACAGTTTAATCCAGAAACTATATTGATTTTTCAGTTCAAAAATATCTTTCTGTTTAATTGTATTTGACTAATAAAGACTTATCTGATATAGGTGAGAGGCAGAGTTAGGTCTGTGTGTCTTAAGAATAAACTACCTATCTGTTATTTTTGTTCATTTATTTATATACAAATCACGTGTACCTCATCTAATTTGACTATACTTTTTCTTTTTTCCCCCAAAGAACGACCCACATTTCTCAGGAGGCCAATTAACCAGGTGGTGCTAGAGGAAGAGGCTGTAGAATTCCGCTGTCAGGTCCAAGGAGATCCCCAGCCAACAGTGAGGTGGAAAAAAGATGATGCAGATTTGCCAAGAGGAAGGTAAGCCTATCATGTGGAACAATATTCGGATCACCAACATTCATGGTTCCACCACCAAAACCATATATGTTTTGGATAGCTTCACACATGTGATTTATATTTTTGGCTTCTTACCTACTGTGTGCATTCCCCCATCTTTCACACTTATGTTGTCCCTCAGTAGAAATCCACATTAATTCCTGATCATTCTCTCTACATTCTATCAAGTCCACGTTCCACACAGCGCTAAGGTATTATCATCCTCAGGGCTACTTGTATGTTTACTAGTGACTCCCTGAATTCATGGCCACCCATGCACAATTGTCCCTTATTATGAGCCTTGTTTGTTTAATCTGCAATGCCTTTCTTGGATGCCCAGGATATCTATAATAAAAGGCTGTGGAGTATAGATGGCCAAAGGGACTTATATAAAACAGACATTAACAAGAGGAGGCTCATCAAGTAGATGGGCTCCCAGGAGGGTTGTCCTCAATGAGTTCCTGGTACTCACCCTGCTTTCCTCAGATACAGGCTTTCCATTACTTTCATTCTTCTTTTACCAATCACAGCCTCTCCACTATAATGTTGCCTAAAATATCCAAAAAGTCCTATCTTCTTATAAATAAATAATGGTTTTTTTTCTAATTTTTTTTTTTGTTAAGAGTTTTTTCCAAAATGGGTGTGGTAGATCAGGTCTTCACCCCAGCAATAGGAATTCAGAGGCAAAATCAATCAATCAGTCAATCAATCATCAATCAATCAATACCTTTATATCTGTTATCAAATAAGTCTTTCAGCTTTTCTCTTCTTGCAAAGCAATAGTTCTGTTTCCATTTCCTCTGCTCTCTGCTTCCTTCTACCCACTGACAGAACAGCCAATACACTTACTACTAGTCTGTGTACAATGTGTAATTTCTCAAGTGTTTCCTTCTATAGATACTTGATTTCATTCAACAGTTTTGAGTTGAACATATTTTCACACAAGTCAGCCGGGTCTACATAGTGAGTCCTAAGATACCAAAGCTGCATAGTGAGACCTACAAAACAAACAACCACCAAAAAAGCAAGCGAACAAACAGAAAACAGCAACAAAATTGTTGGGTCTGTAAAGATTTTGCAGTTTTAAAAAATTGAGCTTTACAATATGAACTAACTAGTACCCCCAGAACTCCCAGGGACTAAACCACCAACCAAAGAGTACACATAGTGGGACTCATGGCTCCAGCTGCATATGTATAGTAGAGGATGGCCAAGTTGGTCATCAATGGGAAGAGAGGCCCTTGGCTCTGTGAAGGTTCTATGCCCCAGTGCAGGGGAATTCCAGGGCCAGTAAGTGGGACAGGGTGGGTTGGTGAGCAGCGAAAGCAAGTAGACAATGGGGTTTTTATCAGAGGGGAAACCGGGAAAGAGTATATCATTTGAAATGTAAATGAAGAAAATATCTAACAAAAAAATAAATTAAAAAAAAGTTGATGGAACTTTCTGAAGAGAAAAAAATTGAGTTTTAATTTGAGTATATTTCAGTTTATAAAAACAAAAGCCCTTCAGGTTTGCCTGGATATCTTGATCCCACTTTCAGTCATTTCATATACCCACAAAATATTTGTCACACCTAGTGAAAAACATTACAATGATTAAATACAGAATAAACATTATTTGGATGTAATCAGTTTTCATACTGTCTTTTTCTGCTCTGAAGAGTAGTCCAATATATGTGTTTAATTTGGAGTTGTAGGCTTTGTGGATTAGTTGAAATGTTTCCCAGTCATCTTTGGTCTTTGACAGAGTCACAGTGCTTTTGAGTATTACTGGCCTTGTATTTGAAGAGGAGTGCTAGTGAGATATGGCCCAGAAAAGCCAAGCCTGGATTTACATGTTGTTTCACATGGGAGATTAACTGGCTATGTGATATTATAGAAAGAAAGCCATAAGGGTGACTTGCATCTCCTCACATTGAATCAGAGGCTCATGGGTCAAGGAACCATACATACTGTTGGCTGCCCCATTGTTTGTTAAAACAGTCTTGAGGTACATCCTAAATCTAGTAGTCTACAAGTGCTAGAGTGACAGACATATACCTCCATGCCTGCTTTGGTCTTGTTGACCTTTTTAAAATTTTATTTTAAGCTTCTATGTCAACTTTAGAGTTTTAATTCATTCTTTTGTTTTCATATATGTGTACCATAATTGTTAAGTAAGATTAAGTTGAGGTAAAAATAAATGCTAGGAAGTTGTGACACTGTACTGAATTTTTAAGGTACCTATACTTTGGAATAGAATATAATTAAATATATTTGAATGGACTATAACTAAAATATAATTTAGAACTCATTTTATTTTCTGATTTAGTATGTGTAAGTGATAGATATGACAACCATACCTCTACCATTTGTAAAGACTTCCATGTCTTGTAAAAATCATTTGCTTCAAAGTTTATGTAATTCATGAGAGAAATTAGAAAAAAAAACAAGCAATACCATATAAATTACATTTTCAAGAGATACAAGAAACCCCCCACCCCACCGTTTTCAAAATGTTGCATAGTTCTGGCCCCTAGTCTCTTACTACTGGGATTATACTCTACAGTATTTGTTTGAATAGCTAAATTTTTTAATTCATTAGACAAATGGAAGTGTTATCTTTAAGCCATTGTGTTAGAGAGGCTCAACATGCAAATTAATGACTTTTTCTATCTTGATGGAAGTCAGACACTTTTTCTTTCTTTTCAGACTCAAATGACATTTCAAGGAACCTTATTCAGTCTTGATTTGTGCATATTAGCATAACATTTACTTTAACATGAAAGGCAGACAGACCTCTTTTCTTGGGGAAGGATGAGAGTAATAACTTTTTCGCCGAACCACAGACTCAGTCAATAACATTGATTCCATTCCATTTTTAGCTCTGAGACGAGGGGTATGACCATTGTTCTTGCATAAGTAACTGGTGTGGAGAATAACATTCATTTGGCTTAATGTTTAATGAAGTCAGAATACAGTTTGTGTAGTTGTTTGGGCTTAAACCAGTGATAGTCAGCAGTGTGGGGCAGCTGCGTAGCCTGTAATTACTATGTTAGTAATATGTGACTGTTTTTCCTTTGGAGGCAAAGGAAAGCTTTTCAATTCATGTTTAAATAGATGAAATGCTGTGATAGCTACTTAGCCCATCAACACAGAAGAAGCTATCTGTGCCAATCCTTTGGTGAGCAGAGATAAGTTGAGGATTAAGGGGGTATTTTTGCCTTTGTTTCATACATCCCAGGGAGAATATTTTAGCACAATAACAATATGCCCATTTATTTTGTTAAGCTTTAGCATCCTAAGGTTCTTTTTTTTCTAAAAATTACTTTAATATTAACAACACATTTTTTTTGAAATACAATGGTTTTGTTGTTGTTGTTGTTGTTGTTTACAACTGGAGTGTCTTGTTGAGGTAGGAAACTTGGAAAGTCTAATAATTCTATACCCAAACAGAGAAATACTATTGAATGTGACTATTTTTATAGAGTCAAAACAAAAGGTATTTTACATTGTGCCTGTTTGGCAGAGTATAGTAATTTATTGGCGATATATCTGAGATTATATCTCAGAGACTATTGGAGATATATCTAAGAGACCAGGCTATAACTATCAGGAAGAAAGATCTGAACTGCTTTTTAGTGTTTCTAAAAATCATCAGTACATGATTTTTAGGTCCCAATAAATATGAGATGAAAGAATATAATAGTGTAGGGCCAGACAGGTGGATTTGTTGCTCTTCCAGAAGTCCTGAGTTCAGTGACCCACACTGGATGACTGACAACTACCTGTAACTCCAGTTTCAAGGGTTCTGACAGGTTGTTCTGGCTTCCACAGGCACTTATATAAACACACACACACACTTACACACACACACACACAAAGAGAGAGAGAGAGAGAGAGAGAGAGAGAGAGAGAGAGAGAGAGAGAGAGAGAGAGAGAGAGAGAGAGAGAGAACCATATTTTTAAACACAGGGTCTCATGAAGCCCAGGCTAACTTTTTAAAAATTTCACTAGGTGGCCAAGGTTGGCCTTGAACTTATGAACTTCCTATGCCCAGGTCTCTAGTGCTGGGATTACAGGTATGTACCAAGACACCTGTAAGGCAAGTTTCTTACACATGAATCCTAAAACAAAGCATGCAGAGGCAAAATAAGAAGGAACTTCAGAGTATGAAGTGTTTTTAATTTCTAATAACCTATTTGCACCGGTGGAATATAAATAGAAGCATCGATTATTGAAAACTCTAAGTTCTCATCACAAGTTTGCAAAAGTAAATCTTTAAAGCAAAGTGCAAGTAGTGTTTTTTTGTTTTTTTGGTTTTTTTTTTTTTATTCTTTGAATTGTAGGTTAGTAAGACAAGGCAGTATGGACAGCCATTTACATACTGAATACATCAAAGACAAAAAGACGAGGTAGAACTCTTTTTTTTCTCAGTACCGCATCCTTGTGTGTCAGTTGACACTAGATGCTTGTGCTTGTTAGTGATCTTTGAAGATCAAGTGATTTATTATGTTTTTACAAGCACTATATGTGATAGAGAAGCTGCTTGAAGTTCTAATGAAGAGGGCAGTATTCCATTCTGTGTCATCTTACACCGTAAAATAAAGAGATTATCAAAAGAGTACATCAAAAATCTGTATGCTACTGACTCTATCAAAATATTATCAGCTAACATAATGGTGTAAATATTACCTGCTATGTACAAAGAAATAAGAGCAAAATTGACAAGCACTTACTACAATGTTCTATTTAATCTAGTAGTGGGATGGGGACCTTAAAAAGAGCTTCTTAGAACTTGGGTAAGCAGAAGAGGCATTATACTAATTATGATCTCATATCTAATCATAAAAGCACTGTCTGTCTGTGCTTCAAGTTGTTAGCAAAATACTGTAAACTGAGCATTTAGTATATGTCATCATTTGTATGATTTTTACTAGGTCACCATTACTTAGCTTCCCAGGTTTTTTCCATTTTTATTTATTTTGTTTTCTAAACTGATTCTAAAGTGAGACTAACTTCCGCACTAAGGATCTCTCGTAGAATGGAATGTTCATAATAGCTTTTCAGTAGTGAGAAGAAAAAGAAATAAAACATGCCATTTACATTCTTATGTATGCCTGCCACTTCTAAATGCAGTTGATAGCTTCCATACAGTGTAGGTAATTCATGAATATTTCATAAAACAGAAAGAGGCCTACAGAATAAGCATTTTAAGAAATATGGTGCAAGATTCTATCAATTTCCCTCAGCCCACTGACAAGTCCCTTTTCTAAAGTCTATTATAAGTGAAATTTTTCTAGAATTCTTAGTTCCATGGAATATGCGATTCACAGAACTACATGATCCTTTCAGAAGAGAAACTGAATAGAACCACTTATAACTCCCTTTTTGCGCAATTTTGAACAAAGTGGCTCTTTACAGTTAGCCCTGGAAAATGTTCCTGTATTAATTGTCTGTGAGTGCTATTGTTTAGAGCCTATGGGGCTGGGAAGCAGCGATGCAGAACAGGTGCTAGCTCTCCTGCTGGGGAGATCTGCCTTCCTCATGTTAGTGTGCACCTCAAGGGCATGCCGCGAGTTGTGCTGCTGATAAATACCCACTTTGATTAGACTGGCTAGTGGAGATTGGTCAATTAAGACAATTTTAGAAAAAGGAAATGAAATACTAAGAACATAGGGACAGTAATATAAATAAACCATTTTCAAAAAAAAAAATAGTCTGTCTCTATAAGCCAATAAAGAAGGAAAGGTGGAAGGCAAAATTGTCACTGCAAGGGAACTTACTATGAGATTTTTTTTTTATTTACATGTAAATTTCTCCATTCCAAGTTTCCCCTCCAAAAAACAAAGAAACAAACAAAAAGAACCAAAACAAACCCCTGTTGACTCCCACTTCCCCATGCCTGCCACCCCGCTCTCTCCCACTATCTGGCCCTGGCATTCCCCTACACTGGGGCACAGAACTTTCACAGGGCCGAGGTCCTCTCCTCCTATT